>NW_019104267.1:623113-681348 GCF_001856785.1 Myzus persicae
TTTTTTTTATTTTTTATAATAATTATACAATCTTTACTTTATAGCATAATAAGTATAAGTGACAAGTGACAAAACAAAACATGATAAGCGTGATTAAGAAGTCGCCCACTAGTGACTCTTTGCGTGATGGAAGATTTGGGAGGAACTGAATCTTTTTGTATTGTAACATATTAAAAGCTTCTTTATTAATGGTAAGTTTGGGTTAAAAATGAAAGGTATTTGGTATAAGTATAGATTATTTTGATATTAAAAACAGGTACTAAATACATCGAGTGTAAATAAAAAATACTCAATAAATACTAAATAAAAAATACAATTGTATTTTATTCTTCATTATTATTATTTTATTCCTGTATGCTCATCCAATCGTCCCTGACAGAGGCTTCATGAAAACTTTAAAAATTATATTTTAGATTGTAAAGAAATCGATAAATGTATTGATTCTAAAAATATTATGTGTGTTGTATTTTTGTGTCTAGAAACAAATTTTTTAAAATACAAAAATGCTCTTATTATCGAATTCGATGGAGGTTTCTGTTAAAAAAATTGGCTCTAGTTAGTAATTTAAGAAAGTTCAAAATTGAAAATTCTGAGTAAAATATTCGGGAAAAACAAAAACAATACAAACATTTATTAAAATGTTAATATTATTATTAGAATAATAAATTGCTTGGTAACCGTGTTTGTCAAAAAGTTAAACGGTTTTCGCTTGAACTCTATTTATTTTAGATATTTTACCATAAACGATGATAAAAAAATACTCGTTCTGTAGAATGTCTAAAAAATTGAATACCAGATTCCTCGTAAATTATTTGAACATTGAAAATTAAAAATGTAAATATGTAAAAAAATAAGACATAAAAGACGTTCCAAAATATGTTTTCAAAAATATAATTGGATAAATAGATTCAATAGACAAAATACAAATAGCAAACCATAGATACTTTTATACAAGACATAACTAGGGAATTATTATTTATTTATACCTATTGATATCTGCGTGAACGTGAGGGGGGGCTTCACTATTTATTTTACACATAATGACCGTTTGATGCTTACTACACACAATTTGTCACAACATGCAAGCACGTAGAAAATTTTCAATATTTAACTGCTTTAAAACAGTGATACCAAATTCCCTTAATTCAGTAGGTACTTCGAATTCATAAAATATTAAATTACTACAGCAAACTGCACATTGTTTAATCCACAACACAAATTAAATTTTAAAAACTTGCTTTTGAATTTCTAACGTAGTTATCACTTCTTGAGTAAACATTTTTTTTAACGATATGATACAATATCATAAACAGTAGATAATATAATTAGTTTATCATGTAGGTACCTCTAGGTAACCCTAGGATTTTTTCCTATAATGGATATTAGAGTCCTTTAAAATAAATTTCAATAAAAAAAAAATTCTTAAAAATGTGTTTCTACAGTAAATTGAATTTTCAAAACGAATAATACTTATAACTATTTTACATATATATATATATATATTTATGTTTTATTAAAAATTGTATAAAATTCAAAGTTAAATAATAAAATATTAAATTTACAATTAGTCACCTCTTATATTAAATATCGATTTCAAATAACAATGTGTTCCCAAATTACAACTCAATAAAAATAATACCTTTTTTCAAGTGGCAGTTTCTGCCAGCAAATTGTACTTATACAGTGATATGCTGATATGTTATATTCACATGTATTATCAATACAATTGGTGTATAGAATGTGCCTACCTAATAAAAAACAAATAATTAGTAATTTAGTAATTTAATTACAAAAAGTAACTTAAATTATGTACAAATATTACTTAAAATAAAATAGAATTTCGTTGTGGTTACTTGTTACTTAACAACAGTCAACACTAAGTAAAAAAACACAGTAAACTGTGCCCAATCAGCAACTCACATTGTGAGCAGTCCACATTGTATCATTTAATAAAGCTGTTTATATATTACTCCCCAACACTGATATTGATGTGCTAATATATTATAAAAATATATTTAGGAAATGAAAAATATTCTAAAAAGAAAATGCTTATATTGTATAAATGAATAATAACTGTTCGATTTCTTATAAAATTTAAATGACCAGGGGAGCCTGCCATGGCGCTTGAGGGGGCGGTGGTAAACTCTCCCGATTTTATGGTAAACTCTCCCGATTTTTCAAAATAGTAAACTCTCCCGATGGTAAACTCTCCCGGGTTAATATTATGTTTACCTGAAGTAAATGTGTAAACTCTCCCGGGTCAAAATTATGTTTACCTGAAGTAAATGTGTAAACTCTCCCGGGTCAACTTTATAGTTACCTGTAGGAAGTATGTAAGCTCTCCCGAGTTGTTTTAAATGTTATTGCTACACTACGAGTTGGCTACACTGCAGAGATTGTGATTGACTATTTTTAATAGAAACTTAAATGTATATTGGATTTTTTGAAATTTTATTTTTTATTGTATTTTGACTATAATATCATGTTCATAGCAGCTAAAGACATTAATTTATATTGTTATTATTATTATTATTATTATTATTTATGATTGACTATTTTTAAACGCAACTTAAATGTATATTAAATTTATTTTATGATTTTTACTAGACCCGGGAGAGTTTACATGTTCTCTTCAGGTAGTACTAAACTAGAACCGGGAGAGTTTACACGTTTTCGTCAGGTAGTACTGGAGTAGACCCGGGAGAGTTTACCATCGGGAGAGTTTACAATCGCCCGCTTGAGGGTTATTAAGAATTTTAGCACCTCCCGGAATTCAGGTCTATGCATATACCGACATCAACGAAGACAAAGAGGATAATTGCAAAAAAAATAAGGTTATCAACATTTAAACAACAAAAAAGTTATCACTATGCAGATAAATTAGGTCTCAACGAATTTCGTGTAAAAATGTCGTCCAGCAGTAATAAATAAGTTAGATCAGCACAACACTAAATTGACTTGAATTTTTGTTTTTCAAACCTTGGCAGTGGACGTGTTAAACAAGGCACGTGACAACTAGTCCACGTCATATTATACTGTGCGGGGGCCTTGTGTGAGCCTTTTAGCGTGTTTTAATTTTAATCTTTAGCGTCGCACACAATATAATATTCCTGCAGTATTATGTACCTACCTAACGCCACGTCTGCATTGTTTCGCTTCTACACACGAAATCAATAACACAATACCTATTATTACTCAACAATATAATGTACACTATTATTACACTGCACCGTGGCGGTGCGTAGGGACTCGCGTACAAACAAAATGGGTTCGCATCCTTCATCAATACATATAGCAGTTATGATCGTATACATAGTATTATTGTTAGCTGGGGTGTATACAATATAATACGATGACGAGGTGAAAACCGAAGCCGAACGCGGTCGTAAACGATCCTATTTCAAGTGCAGTATAAATATAAGGGCGGACGGTGGCTGTTTCTATCGAATAACGTTTTCCGGAGAGCTATACTGGGAAAATGCTCAAAATAAATATGTTTATAATATGATTACGGTCCACGTGATTATAATACTTGGGTCAGTGTAAAATAATAATAATTTGTATATATATAGGTATATAGGTATATTGCATAATATAATAAGGCTGTTATAACGAAAAACACACAAATCGCAAAGAACACGTGAATAATTTATACCACCAAATGTAATAATTACAATATTTTTTATTACGATTTATTTTAAGTATTACGCTAATATTACTGGTAAACAGTAAAACGGGCGTACTATAATATCATAGCTGAAGGTACCTACACAAAACCAAAAGATAAAAAAAAATGTTTGGATCATCATTTAGCCATTTCCACATTTAGGTCCTGTAGTTACCTATATGTTTAGACCGAATTAATATTGTGTATTGTATAAGTAGTGTGTAACAATAAAAAAAGTTTAAACTAAAACTCAATATTTGATCTGCATTTCGTGAAGCTCCCGAGTTACAGTTAAAATATAACTCAAAAGGCTCTGAAAATTCTCACTGAATTAGCTAAATATAACAGGTTTTCCAATCTCGTTACATTTTGACGTGGGTGGGTAGGTACATAGGCAATTTTAATAAAGTTCTATGAAAAACAAAAGTTTAAAAGTTTCAATATTAAATTAAAGTCACTTTATTGTATGTCGACCCACGTCCTTCATAACTATTGTTGATTGTTTCGTAAATTTAAAAATTATATGAAAAAAACGGTTGAACGCAAGAAATAACCAAGAACATTACTGTTGTATATACGAAACAACATTTGCATTATATAAACAAGAGAACACAACATTTTTTTGTGCAATATCTTTTTTAGTTTTCGAAATCACAATATTGGAAAAATAAGTTATTAAAGTTTGAAAAAAATATAAAAATAACGGATTTTAAAATTCAAGTAACTTTTTTCTACTTATAATATGCCAGAACCTAATATCGAAAAAAATTCTAAAAAACAGTATTACACAATCAAAAATGTCTGCACACTATGATAATAAATTGGTTTCCTATTCCATATTGTCATATTGACTTCAAAGTTCAAACCTTTACCAATATTTTGGAAACTACTTAGAAGCTGGTTTTCCAAATTTGAAAATATATATATTTCTTCTCGGAAAGTAAAATTATCCAATGGAAGGACAACTATTAGCCACATCTACTTAAAAGTTAAAACTTTCACCGATATATTTTTAAACTTAATTAGAACTATTTGAAACTTCACAATGTTCTCAGTTGTCATTTTTGATTCTTTGGATATTTTTTTCCTCTTTTTAAGACATATTATGATACACGTATATCACAATTTCTGTTCCCTCTGTTTAAACTATTCTGTAGTCCCAATTAATTATTGTTTATTGTCTTTGGCATACTCTAGGTTTTAGTTAGATAAAATTACACCATTGTAGTCATGTACATCAAATTTTTAAAACTTATTATAACTTCTTGTTTAAATATAATATATAGAATAAAGACATCATTCGAATTATTGTTGTACTCGTGTATTATATTACTTGTACAGCGGCCTTGACCTTTAGACACGGTTGGTCACAATAACCATTAACCACAGTCCATAAGTACCTATTATATTTTAATTTAAAATAATTAATTTAGTAAATACTAAATAGTGATATAAGCTATTTCAAACTAAATACAAAATAGTCCTTTCGAATAGATTAAGGCTGTCCTATTATCAGCTCAAAGTACATAATGTAAGAACTTATAGGACTACAACTTCCATACTTGGATAGTAATATATTGATTATATTTTCAAACCCATACCGTCATTATTTTGTCATGGAATGTATTTATTTTTTAATTAAATAGTTGTACAATCCTAGAAAATAATGGAATTCCAAAATCGAAAAACTCGGTTCCAAAATTGTTCCAATTAAATTCTAAAATATTGGTGAAGGTATGACAGTGAATTAGACAGGACAAAGAATAAAGCGAGTGCCACATTTGATAATTTTATTTTCCGTTATTTAAAGAGTAACGCAGAACTAAAAGGTTCAAAATCAATACAATTTACAGATTAATGTTATATAATATATACCCGAATAGTGTTAAAGCCAACAGCTTCTTTCCGCATGACCAGTTACAATTAATCAGTAATAACCAAAAAGTACTATTTTACACCCATTAAAATTGCACTGTATCTGACATAAAATGATCATAACCAAGTGAAAACAACATATTATTAACAATCAAAAAGTTCCATCAGTGGAGCTGTTTGGTTCTTAACTGATTCTAGTTAAGAATAAAGCAATTTTGCTTACAATATTACCATTTTGTTTGACAAATTGTTTTGCTTAGAACAAAAAACGCATTTCAAAATTTAATGAAGAACGGTATACTTACATACTCTGTTAATATTAAGTAAATTAAATAAGTTTTTGGATTTGATAATCTTTAAAAATTATTCTCAAAAAGAGAATAATTTGATATTATAAACAGTTCGAAGTTTAAAAATTGTCGTTCGGATTTTTAAAATGGGAGAGCCAATAACAAAAAAAACCTTATAAAAATTGTAATTTGTATTGTCTGCTGTAGAGATAACTTTTATACTTATTATGATATGACCAGATATTTTATAATATTTAACACATCCTATACTGACATCAATAAACTTTTGACAACTTACTTTTTGCTTACATTAATTTATTACAAACAACTTACATCTTTATGAGGTAACTCCCTACTTACAATATTTATATTATTAAATTATTATTGTGCCCGAGTCCAATCTAAAACTTTCATTATTGTAGGAGATTTTTTTATAAGAGCAGTAAATATATTTTATTTTTCTACATCTTCTTATTAAAGAAAATACAGCTGATAATGCATGGCTGAAATAACTGAAAATCGTATAATTACCTACTTAAAAATGTATATTTTTTTAATTTTAAATGTCTATATTTATTTAAATAATAAAGATATAAAATAAATTGCCGTCATCAACTACTCATCACTCATCAGTCACCACAGTAAATAGATGACAGCTATTTACTTTTTTACATAGATCACAATGTCATCTTATCCGTAAAAATAAGTCATTTTTTCATTTTACAAAATGTAGCGCTACTACCAAACCTTTTGGTAAACTTGGTAAACATTTTTGGATCATATCTGACCTGTAAATTAAAAATAGTATGTGGTATATTTTGCTACACAATAAGTCGGATAAAATGTGCGGATTTTGTCAATCGACCTTATTGGAATATAAATCGAGCGGTGTTAAAACTCTCCTGATTTTTAAAACTAATGAACTCCACTGATGGTAAGTCTACCATTTACAATAATTTATAAGCCTGACATTTTTTTAAATTTGTATGTTCGTGTTATTATAATTACAAGTAAATGTATATTCAATTTAACTTATGACTTTTTATTTTATGAGTATATCGTCTAATATCGGTCACAGCTATAGGAATTGATAAAAATCAATGAAAATGTATTATTTTTAATAATTCACAGAGGTAATTGACTTTTGAAATAATTATAATGCACAGACGAAATTATTTCATACTCGGGACTTAGTCGGGAGAGTTCATCACATAATATACCCTTCAGATCGGACGTTCTATAAATCATGATGAGTGTGCGGTTTTTGGACGCGACCAGAAGTGTGATTTCTCCCGCGAACAAGAAAAATATTAGTCTTGTCGTGTGCCTCTCGTGCCTACATTAATAGATAGATACGCACCGCATCTGCTGCACTGTACGACGATAATGCTTCTCGCGTGTGTACACACGTAATCGTATAATGTACGCGTGAAATAGGAGAGAAAAAAAACAGTCATCTGCACAGGTCATATTATTATTATAATGCCTACCAACCAGCTGTACACACACACACGCGCGCGCGCGCGCGCACATGTACGGGGTGATCCATTTAACGTAAGACACTCGTCATTTCAAAAACACTAACGTTTTTGAAAATGCATCTTTTAAGCGATTCCCGAGTCGTTGCAAGACGACATTTTTGGAAAAAAATTTATGTTTTCTACTATTTTTTTTGTTTGAGGTTTGTTCAACTTTTATTTTCATACGCCTAAGCAGAATATCATTCAGAGTGTAATTTTAATCTGTGGAAATCAAATTTTGGAGACGACTCGTTAATCGTGGTTGAAAGTGCTTTATGCATATTTAAAGTCTATACGAGTGGATAGTACTGGACCAAAATTGTACGGGAATCCCTTGTGTATCGCTCTGCTCGTCGAAACCTAAAATACTATTCTCACCGAAAAAAATTATTCCGGTAAAAATAGCGAAAAATATTTTCAAAAATGTCGATGAGGTTTTTGAAACGCAACGAGTGCGTCTTACGCCCAACGATAATCACCCGGTATATAATATACTCACCCGTAAATGCAGCCGACGACACGACCAATAGCGCTCGAGAGCAGTCTCATAATAAACACACATATATATATATATATGTGTATAGCTGAGCGGGACGAGAAAGCTGTTTTACATTTTTATTGATACGAGTTGAAAACGTAATAATATTAGTATACCCGATATGCGCAGTGCACGTGCGTATAAAATATAGGTATGTACCACGTATATACCGTATAGGTATACACGCATTATAACGTGGTATCGTATGCCTATTTCCTATATACCTACGACGGTATGTGCGCGTATTAAAAATAATGCGACAGAGTGTAGTACGCTCGCGACCGCGCACCTACTATCGCTTAAATTTATCGCCGTTGTTTCTAATGAATTATTTATGAAAACTGTACAGGTAGGTATACCTGTAATACCTACGTACCTATAGGTATAGCTCCGGTAACTACCACGATATGAAACCAGGCGAGTTAGGGTACCTGCCCGTAGGTGCCGATGTTTTTGTTAATGAAGCAAGTTCGAGGGCAACCCATCCTGTAGCGCATGTACACCATCTTCAAGACGTAGTCATGTCGGTGTATACAGGGTGACTCTCAGACCATGTTCACCCACGCTCCCGCCCACCTAGGTGTTAGTGCCATACCACCCATTTATCCTTTAGTAATGCATTTTATTCAAATTCTGATATTTGGAACATGATATAAACTGTTTTTTCTTTCAAATGTGGACCACCACCCTTTTTTACTGTAAATTGTAGGTAAAACGGATGATTATTTTTTGTTTTTCAAAATATTGACCTATGTATCCTAATAAAAGTTTGAAATAGTAGTTTCTTAGCACTAAAGATGATAATTTTGATAGTCCAATAATGGTTTTACTTGAAATGGAAAATATATGTAATGTTTAGTCTACAACGTATCACACTTGAACCAATTTTTACAAATTATCAAATTTTAATAAACTCGAAACAATTTCAACCTAAATTAATATTTTTCAAATCATCATCACAACACACGTCTTTTAAACTTAATACAAAAACGAGCTATTATCTGTAGACTGTTGAAAACTCGTTCAAATTTCGATTTCTATATTATAATTTATGTTACAGTCAATGGTGTAGTTACTAATATTTAAGTTAATACTGCAAGTACACATGGTATAATATAACCGTAAATAATTAATAACGCGTATCTCATTATATACATATTATAATTTATACACAATGCAGGTAACCAAATAATATTCGAATTCACTAAATAGGTGCACGACGTTTTAAAGGTACTCTTAGAAGAAGAAAAAAACGTGTACCCGCGTCCGTCGGAGAATAATATACCGGGTATTGGGTACCAGCTATAATATATTCCGAAATCGTCGTCGCTGTACATTATGCAGGCACTCAATAATATGGTACGTCATTAAAATTATCTACCTACTTATTTTATTACAGTCGAGTCGCATTATATTATGCGCATAGAGGAACGTGTAAGCGCGGCCGGTAACCTTATTTTCGGTTTATTTATTTGTGTACAGGTACATAATATATAATAATATTACGTAGGTACCTACACGTAATGTGCGTAGCAATAATAATAATATAATTCTGGGTGCAGTGGAACGCGTGTTCATATGGCATTCACCTTCGAATTGCATCGCGGTGCAGGTGAATGAATCGTGGACGTTACTCGTTATATTATCGTTGAAATAAAATACTCCGACGACGTCGACTTGAATGGAATATTTTTTTTTTTAGCGAGTTTCGAACATCATTTTTCGGGCGCAAATTTTTCATATTTGTGTAGGCACCGATTTTCGATATGCTTTTGTTGTTTTGTACCTGTATACGCAAAGAAATATGATTTGCATTCGAAAACGAAAATTCAAAAATAATTTCGTGTGAAACCGCTTCGACCATGTGTGATGAACATGATGGCCGTCGATGGCCAAGGGGGTACTTACTGCACACTTTCGCTGAGTTTAGACGTATCTACCTACGCGTACAGAAAGTTCACTACTGCTGAATCATGCTTAGGTTCTAAAAGGAATAAGTATAGGCAAATAAAATAATACAAAGAAATGCCAGTATTTCGGGATAAACGTTAAAAAAAAATCCAGACGGTATAATATTGCAATGTGTTTGCTACGACTACCAAACTTAAAACATGATTTCAAATAATAACAAATTGACTATTTTTTAACATCACTTAATTTCCAATATAAATATGCAAAAAAAATACTAATAAAATATCCCTGATTGAACACATTTTTATTTTTTGTTTTAAAATGGTTTGTAAACCCATGAAAATAAGAAAATCGATCTATAAGAATAATTAGTTAATTTACAAGTGAGCACTGTTACTTAAAACGTTTATATGTACCTAATTTATTTGACTTTCCTATAAAAATTATTCTTTATTAATTGTAAGTAAACTTATGGGAAATCTTCTAGTCAATTTTAAAATCTTAGATATACACATTTTTATGAAATTCTAACTCAAAATAATTTTCAAATCTTCGTGATTTTGATGAATTTTGTCAATAATTTTACTTCAAACGCTCATAAAAAATCATCGTGAATTCACTCAAAACTTTTTTCGTAATTTCCACTAATAACTGGTTATAATAGTGTTACACCAAAAAAAATTATCAATTTTTTTCAATAATTTTTCAATGCACTAACTAGACTAACCTTAACACCAGAAAAGATGAAAAAGTTGAAAATCGAAGCATTATTTTGATTACGTACGCATACCTACTTGTAAAATTAATAAAATAATTAATTGATTAGTTTTTAACTAAAACTATAAATGTGTAAACAAATCTAACGTAATACATACATAGGTTATCCTATTACCCTAAACGTCGAAAGCCCTCTAAACCTTTTTTACATTTTGTTTAAGTTTATTCAATTATATTAAGGGCTTCAGCCCCCTCCCCTCAAAAAAAATTGACAAGTGCTTATGTATAACATATAAGTTTGATTATAACTTTTTTGTGTTCTAACTTTTTTTAAATTAACTAAAAAAAGTTAAGTTCTCCTAATGGGTTCTTTAATTAGTTAATTTTCCGAGTCAATTGGAATATTAACTAATTAGTTAAAAAAATTAACTTGGTTTTAACTTCTTAATTAGTTGCAATAAACAACTTATATGCATAATATTTAAATAAGTTCATTTTTTTTAAGGAACGTGACAGTAAAATTTGAACGTAAAAGTAAAATGTAGAATCTTGTTCATTTTTTCACATTGAATATATTTCAATAAATTTACGTGATTGTAAATCAATTAATTTTTTTAATGGATATTGTAATTTGTAACTGTACAAAACCATTACATGCAGATGCAGAATAACCATGCCATGCGTTATACCTACAATAAATACGACCCGCTGCGAAAACTACAAACTTTTTACGTTTCACAGCGATCCGCCGAACCACCATATCCATGGTACATAGACGGAAGTGCTATCAAAGCCGGATCAATAAATTCATTTTTATTTGAATATTCATTTAATAAATCTAAATTTAAAAAAAAATTGTAGATTATTTTTTTTAATGTAAGTATAGAGTATAGACTACTACTGTCTACTGCTTTAATAATTATAGAATACATTTTATAACAGAATCAATTATTTTTTACATAGGACTCCGACGTTTAACAAGTATCAAAAATAAAGAGTGGGGTCAATTTTTATGAAACTTGGAACATAGATAGACAAATGTATAGTTTATCATATGGCTAGAGAACATTTTCACTGGATTGACATTTCTATATTGTATAAGGTTTTCATTGAAAAAATCGGTATTTTACATGAAAATAAACTTTATACTAATAATTAGTTCTATGTTCTAACTCTAAACATGAAACTTTATCCGAAAAATAATTGACAAACATTTTTTTTAGTTTTTCAGTGCCGTCATGCATGTGTAAGTTACTAATAAATTAACAGTGCTTAATATCAAGAATTCAAAATAATATTCATAATAAAAAATGTATTAACAGATCTACCCTATTCACTTAAAATCTTTTTTTTTAAACTATTAATTTATCATTTGTTTCAGATTTATCTAACCCAAAGTGCTATACACATTTTTACATCCACCGACGATATTTTGTAAACGGTTGTACAAATATACGACTTTACGTGTTTTGATTGTTCTAAAAAAATATTTATTTCTATATTAATTAATATTTAACTCATAATATAAGTTCATATAGAAATCCGAATTCAGTTCAATAATATGGACAAATGGACATTTTTAACGGCACTTCGATCAACAATTATTGTAATTAATATTATTAATTAATAATATTTATAACAATATATAGGTCTGACTGTTATGAGTACACAAACATTTATCATCTCTATTTAAATCGAAAAATTACAAACTTAAGGCGTATAATGTATGTACAAAATGTTCCCTTGGTATATAATATATATGTATATTAAATATTCAATAAAAATAAAGACAACTAAAGCATATAGTCTCAAATCGTTACAACATTCTGTCAGTTTCAGAATTCGGTGTATACCTCTTACATGATCCTTTAAAGGTAAAGTTCTAAAATTATTTAGTTTTACCAGTAAACGCTCATAATTACTGCCCTACCGTAAACAGACAAAATATTCAGACACATGGGTGCTTTACTTAAGAAACCTTGCTACGTTAATTTTAATTAAAAATATGAAAGTAAAGTTATATGTTGAGTTTTCAGTAAGTTCACATTGACTGGTATTAGCTCTAAAAAAAAAAAATTAGAATTCTGTAAAAAAATGTAGATGAATCGTACGAAACACTGAAAACACTTAATCTTATTCAATGCTAAAAAATGTAATTTAAATCTTGAAAATATGGATTCCATCAAATCATATAATTGTAATTATCATCATTAAAATGATAATAATATTAGGTATTAAATATATATAATTCATATTATAATTTATTGGTATTATTAAAATAAAAAAAAATATAAATTTATTTTAATATTATACAATATTATATATATGATTATTTTTATGTACCTATTACATTTAATATTATAAATAATAATTACTAAACTAAAAATTAAAAATAGAAAGTGTTCTAAACGACCTATAGACGTTTTTCTGCTGAATTCAACAGATATTTTTTCATAGGTAGGTAATTCAAATCAGCAAACGTTAATTAACTTTTATTTTGTCTAAACAATAATTATAATGTTGCCTTAATAATATTCGTATGGTGAATTTGATATTGTTAACGTTGTTGATATGTGTATGGAAGTACGAGAGGTGGCATTCGTCGGTACACACATTGACACATCAATCCAGTGACAACAAAATAAATTACGATCAATACAAGGACCATTAACGGTGACGATACGATTAGAAATTGCCTACTTGGCTCCCCTTAAATAAAAGCCATAGCTAGGTATAATAGCTAATAATATTTAGCTTTTATACTGCCCACATAAGCTAAAACATGGAAAGTTCCAAAAACGATTTATAAAAATCAGCTTTTGCAGACAAATTCTCCTGAAATGGCTGAAATGTTGCCTAACAAAAATAATATCGGTAATATAAATACTCAATTATTCGGAACTTCCAGACCTTATTAAACGACGACTTTCTAACAAAAATTTGATTTCTTTGCGACTCCTAAAATTATTTTCCTTATGTACATTCATGGGTTATGTGTTTCTGACTATGATAAGTAATCCGCTGGTTATCACTAAGGTAACCACTATGCGGTAATCAAGATTTATAATTAATGTTAAATAGTATAGTCACTATAGTCCATAGTAAATAAAAAATGTTCGTTTTAATATAATGCCTTTACAATGCCAACTGAAATACACATCACTAAAAATATTTTTGACATATTTATTGAAGTCTTGTGGAATCTTTTTCAGATCATATCCTACAAAAGTTAAGAAGGAGTCAAACATCCGATTTTAAGGAGTTTTAAATAGGCAACTTTAATGACATATTGAAAGAATTTAAATTATATTGAAATACAATTTCAAGGTATTTTTAAAGCAGTCAGCACTAACAATTATTGTTGTATAATAATTAGATTATACAATGTGATTCACAAAGCATGCTCACCCCCATTTCTTCCTATAATAATCAAATTCTTCAAAATCTGATTTCTGGAATTTGTATATATACTTAAAGGCCATTCTTTAAAATCCTTGATTTTTTTAGACTACATAAGAAATATATTTAAGTACGAACAGGAATTTTTGTTTTTCAAATGAGAGCAATTCTTTTTAGGAGAAAATTGTATCTGTGTCTTAGAGTTTTTGTTTTTTTAATATCAATACTCGCACTACTCTGATATAAGTTATAATCAAAATCCTTTACGAATGAATAATTTGGATTGTCTTTAAGTTATCAAAAAACAATAGATTAAGTTCTTCTCTATGTACTGTAAAAATTTGACAAAGCTAAATAAGTGTCTCTGTAATTTTATCTTGTGCAAAACCATATTTATGGTTTATAAATTAGACTGATGACTGATGGGGGCTATAAAGTGTACATTTTAAAGTGATTTGTATTGTGATAAGTGCTATACTTTATATTTTGAACAATAATATAATACTGTTGAACTTTAAAAATGATTGAACCGGTCAATAATCCATGACAAAATATGTTGAATGAAAACGACGTGTACATTTTTAAAAATGTATAAATTCGATGTATACAATATACATGTTATACATAGATACGTTTATAAATTATAAGATTTGATTTTAGAAAAGGACAATTATTAATAGTGCTTAATATTTTAAATGTTAATTTTTATTTGCTTAAGTCTTAAAAAATAATATTTTAAATGTTTAATACAGGTCCTGTATTATTACAGAAATTAATTAACTGAAACCGTAACTCGAACCTAAATATTATATTTTGAAAAACCTATAAAATCATTTAAGTTCCCACTAGTCATTGAAAATCAGTCACCCTGATCCTAATTATAACTAATTAATAGTGTTACAAATAATGTACTCTGGCTGTATAATACATACAGTACATTTCGTTGAGTCTGGAAATGATTAAACATTCCCGAATTGACATGGTTTTAATCAGATTTTGTTTTATGATCATTACATTTTAGAAATTCTACAATAACAGTTTTTTGGTTTGTAAAAATTTTAAATTATAAACCACCTTAGAAATGAAGTTATCACAGTTTGAACTATACGATAAAGTGCATGTGAAGGCTACTATCAAGTGCATATTGTATAGATTTTGTATGTAAGTAAAAAACATTGATGGGTACTATAAAAGATCCATAGATTTAGTTTGAGATTATCTCAGAAAATATGGACCTAATTATAAAAATATGTAAAAAGAAAAATGTAAAATAAAAGTAACCTCATTAGGTTGGGAATCTTTTGAAACGAATTTTACACTGTCTTGTCAAAGTTGGTCAATATTTAAATAAAGTAATTTTAATATTTTAAAAAAGTTTGGTCTTATTATGAAGAACATGTATTTACATTTAAAAAAACTCTCAAGCCCATTAATGCGCATACATTTATTTGAATACTCGTGGACAAAAATATTTTTATTATGTTTATCTAAAACAAAAACTTAACTACAGTTATTATAATTATAAGATAAGTAGGTAGTACCTTATTCATTAGTCTGAAAAATACAATGTTTTCATCGTTTAAAGTTTCGATGATATTATACCTATGTATAATATTGTACGTAGTATTCATATTATATTTATCATTCAGTTTACTGCTTTCATATTTTGTTCCTTATAGTAATATTTTAGCTATTTATTATTATTTAACTTGCAGAAACACACATCATGGTTTAATTAATTAAATTTTTAAAAACTAAAATCAAGTTAATGTTTTTTTTTAAATACTATTAGGTATGGTGAAACAAAAATAACAGTCGGTAATAAAACAAAATTAAGTCGACAATAAGAATTTGAGTTATTTATTTTGTTTTATTAGAAATGCCTATTACGGCGGATTATTCCAATAACTAAACATCATACAATTTTTTTGGTTTTTTTTTTTTTTAATCTCCTGAATATTTTAAGCAACCGGTTGGTCGATTTTTAATCGATATCGTCGTTTTTTTTTCTTTAACCATTCTACGAGTTACCTAATCTAACAATACAAATATTTTCGTCTGTATACTAATGAACGTCGAGGTATTTCTAGTCGTTGTTTCTATGCGCTATTGAATCGGTCTAGTCAATGAGAAATAAACCATTTCGTATAATAGGTAGGCAATACAATATCATCATATAATTTATAGCTAAGTGGTTTCAATTATATTCGTCTACGGTCCACATAATAATATAATAGCTACGGTGGCATGTGTCCGGCTATTCAATTGTTCCTGCACGTGTTCGATATTATTAGGTATAATGTAGGTATTACAGGCTATACCTACAGTTTTGTTCTTACGTCTTATTAATTCCCAATCAAATATCTGACTGGCTGGCCCACGATATTGATAGTCATTATAAAACTTAATAACTGGGATCGAGATATATTATCTAGCATTTGTATCATGGTATTCATTTGTACCTACCATAAAAGGCTCTGTTTATAATAGTTATAAATGTTAGTATTAGCATTTTCTATACCTGGTATGGATTTCAAAACATTTTGAATTTTTTGAACAAACATTTGACATTTCTTTTTCTATAAACATCGATACAAAAAATTGAGTTCTTTCAAATATAGCTTGGAACTTTATTACAAGGTTCCCCATAAGTTGTTATTAAAGCTAATAAAAATATATTAAATATAGGTACGGTACATAGACATGGATTTTTCCATAAGCTTTTAAAGTTTGAATTTTGACAGAATCCGTCAAAATTGCTGATATAATTTCTTGTACCTATTAATAATATAAGTTTTTCTAAGTTTGATATATGTTTCGCATTGTACATTTTTTCAACAAACCACAGTTGTACAGTCATTACAGAAAATGTGTGGACTAAGAGTTTCATTCTAAATGTACCTGTTTTTTTTTTTTGTGATTATGAGATTTATAATCACTGCAGTTGAAATTGAAAATATTCTCACCTCAGCGATCCTTACTTATGTACATTTTACTGGTAAAATATTTTAATCTTTGATTTGCAGCAATAAAAGTGTTTCCGACCAAAAACTGCGTTTAAGTTTTATGACAGTAGTTGTACGTTATTCATTCTATAAAAGAACAGTACCGGTATAACTATTACCTAAGAGTAACCCGTAAGAGTGACACGCGCTAAGACCTCTGAGCTAATGACTGTCTCTAGAATACATTAGATTAGAGTTTTTAATTGTGTTGAGGTACTATATGGTATACGTTTATCGATTCACGGTTCGTTCCTTCTAAATCCGAACTACCATAGCACTGTTCATTTAAAATAAACCTCATTGACTGTAGATATGTATATCCCAACACTGTGCCTTTTTAAAGTCAAGAACGTAAAATACTGAAATAGTATTTGAACAAAGTATTCGAGGAGAAACACTATTATTTGATTTAAAATCAAACATAAATTATTATACTTAGCTCACACGGGCACAACCGTCACACCTACGACCTCGCAGAGTTTCAAGAAAACAAAGGAACGTGCCTAAACGTGCGGTGGAGTTATATAGTAGCGTTTCAGTTTCGCCTCAACATATACAACTTCGCTGGACTGACGTATGTTAGAAATAATTTGTTAAAATATTAACACAATTGTTTATTACAATAATATAATGTAATTTACGTAACGACAATACTTTGGGTTAGTTTTTAAATACTTTATATTCTTTGTAAGTATCTAAAGTTCAAATGTTGATTAAATTATTTCAATATTTGATATTTTCATTAAATTTTAATATTATCATTCCCAACTAATGACACAATTTTATAAAAACGTTGATTCTACATTTTTTTAGTTGTCCATACATTTCGATAAATAAATGTTTATCCCAAACCGATTAATGTTTAAGATTTAAATTTAAATTAATATAAATTTTAAAATATTAATAATATTAAAATTTAAAATGGAAAAATACATTTTTAAGTGGGTAAATTTAAAGACGAATCAGGTGTGTTTGAAAATAATGTTGTTTTGTCTTTTCAAATCATGCTTTGTTATTTAAACCAGCTGACACCTACAAATCTATCGATATACACTATACATCCATAATTAAATTCATTTTTTACATCATTTCAACTACGTATCATGTAGACGGACACAAAACAAAATTCAAAAAAATCAATACATTTATAGCTTTGCTCAGAATCTAATACAAAGTAACTACTAAACATAATAATATTTATGTAATATTTAACAATTAAAAACATACATCACCTAACTTACCTATTTAATAAATAAATTTAAATACCAGGCCTTAATATAAAATTAATTTTTTAATAATAATAAATTATACTATAATATCAATGTGTTATTTGTCGAATCACCTGTATTGTAGAGTGACACGCACATAAACCTACGACACTTTATATTCGTTAACTCTAAACTATTGACACTCTCTAAAATAAATTAGATTAGAGCTTTTATGTTTGTTGGATTCTGGTCTTCGCTGATATACGATCGCCGATTCTACGTTCGTTCCTTTTAAATCAGTATGACGATCAGGATATCATATACTGTACCACTATTTGGTTTAAAAAAAACCTTTTTCGCTGTAAGTACGTCAGCCAATGGCGTAGCCAGGATTTTTTTTCGGGGGGGCTGATCAATTTTTTACACAGAGGTGGTTTAGTTTTTGATCGAATACCAAAGACCATTAAAATAATTTTTTTATTTTATTAACATTTCGGGGGGCTGCAGCCCCCTCAGCTTCCCCCCTGGCTACGTCACTGACGTCAGCACTATCCCTTTTTAAAAAATAAGATGTAATAACTAATAGGAGCGTAAGGAACTGAAATAATATCAAACACAGATTTTTCTTCGAAGACACTTTTATTGATGTAGGCAAGTATACAACAATTATAAAATAAAACACATTACCCGTGTAATCTTCGTAGCTTCACTCCCGCTTTACCGATTCATATACCTACATTATGTTCATATAATATTACATTGACGCAGACAAAAAAATATAATTGTATTTAACCTTAAAACTATAAAGTTGTATTAAAATGAATAATGATAATGTAACAATGACAATCTAGTATTTAATTCATCTATTTAAGATTTCAAATCTTGTCAGTGTGCTATCAGCCTTTCTCCTGAGTACCATCAATCGGCTGCTGGTGTCAAACCTACACTTTTCACACAAGTTCCATGAGAACTGCAGCTTTCTCACCTGTAGCATCCGCCCTACACTTCGTCAAATTACTGTATTGGTTGAACGACTTTTCACACATACCACATGGGAACTTTTACTGTCGGTAAAATACCACTGGAGAGACCTCGGTAGAGGTGGAAGGATATGATAAAAAATAACGTGGAGGCACTGAATGGAGGACCGGATTAGAAAGTACGGGCGCTGGATAGGGAAGGCTGGAGAATTGGATGATGATGGAATGGTCTGATGGCCGACAAACCCCAAAGAAGAAGAAGAATGCATTAAATAAATATCATTAAAATAATCAGAACCTTCTAAAACATATTTTCCACTTACAGAATTAGGTTTTAAGACAACAACAAAAAAAATTACATTTTATCACGATCCCATAAGCATGTGCTATTGTGGCTTATGAATAACTAACAAAAAAAGTACTGCATAATACGAACAATAATAAAAAATGTGGTAGGTATAGGTAGTATAAAAGTACTTACTACCTACTGCATCAATACCGTAGCCAGAAAAATATTTAGGGAGGTTTTGAGTATAAATATATAACATTATATAATTATGATAATATAAACAATTAATAGGTATCCTCAGTGGATCTTTGTCAAAATTCCGCTTGATTGAACATCTTAATTTCTTCAACACTTCTTTGTAGTTTTTCTTTGTGCATATGTATTAAGTGAAACCATTATGGTAAGTCGAAAAACGACCCTTTTAAAGTGCCGATGACAAGAAGAAATAATATGTGCATACCCATGTGAAACTTTGGAGCACTAATTTTTTCCATGATTAAGTGTTCACATGACAGATAAAACTGTTTTGGCAGTAATATATCATGTAGTAAATATCTCGTTAATGGTATTAAGTTTGTAAACATCAATATCGCGCATTTCTATGATTCCTATACCTGGCGGGGTTTGAGTAAATTAATTTTTGCGTTTTGGCCAACTGACTTAGATCGTACATAATAGTTGCTGCTTTCAAAATTGTTATTAAAGAACATGAAAAAAGTTTATAAGTTAATTATGTATTCATCGACCGTTACTAATATTTGAATAACACATTATAAGTACCTACATAAATACGAGGCTGGGCAAGTTAATGATTTTTTTACTCAGTTAAGCTAAATATTTTTTTTTTGCAATTAAATTAAAAGCAAAATTAATAGACATTTCAAATGCATCAATTAAGTTTAAATTAAGTTAACAAATACTATGACTTGACTCATCTTCAGATAAAAAGTTAATTTAAAAAAAATACATTTAATAAGTCTTAAAGAAGTAATGATCACTTGGACAATAATATACCTATGAATATAGAAACATAATATATTATTGTAATATTGCGCATATAATTTTAAATTTTAAAACCTGTAGGGCTGTATCATTTTGGAACTCCGTCCATATGTGACGCTAGGTTCATTTAAATTTAAATTGGAGCGTAATTAATATGCTTACTGAATTGTTGAACATTTATAATTTTTAAAAAAGGTGAGTAAGTACGCTCTGCTATATATTTGGTACATAGACAGTCACTGTAATGGATGTGTTAAATTTGATTTCTATGATATAAATTAATTGTGTACAAATTCGACGGAATACTTGGCACAATTTTGAATGTTAATTAAAATATTTTCCTTAAATTTAATACCGTCTATTTTTATCAGGTAGAAATTTAACATATTCAGGAAACAAATTATTAAATAGTGTTAAAATTTGGTGTATAATGTAGTATTTTTTTTTAAAAAACAATCTATTTCTATCGTAATAATGGCTGTGTAATGATCAATCAAGACGATAAGTGTTTTGGTTCAGGCGGCGTTTAACATCGGAAGTGTTGGTTGTCAGCTGTGACACTGAACACAGGCACCGTGTCCTTTATCTTAGCTCCAAACGAGAACCTGGTGCAGCACTTCGGTTCTTTTCCATCGTACGCACCGGGGCCCGGTGTCACTTGCGGACAGCCCCGGAACAACCGTTTGCCAATTGTTCTGCCGGTCGAGAACCGACCTGGTAGGTACAGATCAGCCGGTGGTAGCTCGTATTGGCCGGGACCAGGCGTTGGACACACCTTGCGAGCCTTGAACCGCTGTCCAAGACTCGTTTTCAGCCCACAGTCCCTGCACGACGGCAAGTACGCGTTCGGCGCCGGGCCGCAGTACCGCTCGCCGGTCCGCGCTGCAGGCCTTGGCCCTATCCGATGGCCGGCATTCGAAAGCCCCGACTTTATGCAGTATTCGGCGGGGCTGGGGGTGCAGGCCAACCCGGAGCCAGAGGGACGCATACCAAACGGCCCACCCGGGACTCGGTGACGACCATCACGAGTCAGTCCGATAGTGTTGTACGCTGGTCCAGGGCCCAACGCACACAACTGTGTTGAAAACAAAAAAATAGTTATTAGTATATAGTTATTTTTTAAGATTGGATATAATTGTGTTAATATGTGTCAAAACTGCAATGGAAATATTTCAAAGTTGCAGGATAAAATATATGAGGATGCTACACCCTCATGTGTGACTACATAGTCTACATTGTCTCCGTCTTACAAATGTATAACATAACAAAAATTGTTTCACATGAGCAAGAGCCACTCATGCTATGGTCCAGTTAAGCAACCAAATTTTATCACTAGAAAAGGGAAAATATTGATTTTAATTTTTCAATACCACAAATACGAAAAAAGTTCTAGTTATTAAAAAATGCATTATTTTTGAGTTTTACAAACCAGAATAACTTTTTTTTTATGTCTGATGTCGAAAAAATGAAAACAACGATTCATAGTTGACATTCTCTTCTTTATAGTGTGAACATTTGGTTACTTAGCTTTAACTTCAGCCCGAGACCCGAGTAACTTTTACCCGGGTAAAACAGTTGTTGCCATATGTTTTACTTTTTTAAAACGGACACAACACATGTATAAAGCGTCTTCTTAAAATTGTAATGGAAAATACATTAAATTTACACAATCAAATCATATTTGTTATGTTAATGAATACGGATGGTGGTTAATTCTACTCAACACTCCATAAAAATTGACTATATAAAACCAAAGCAATTAAGAGGACGATAAAAAACCGTGATTTGTAATGAATTTAGATGTTTTAATAATACCAAAATAACTAAATTGGCATAGATAATTAAAGGAGAATATTATCTATTAATATCTGATTATTAATATTGCTAATTGTGCCAATTTTTTGTTCCCTAGATCAAATCATTTTTTTTCGGTAATTTATAAAAAAAAATGTTCAATTTATTATTAAAAACTAGTAAATTAAATTATCGAATTTTTAAAAACATTTTAACACAAATAATTTTCTCCTCTATAAACCGTTGACATATTCTAGTAATTATCACAAAATTCCAAGACACGTTGCAACGTTAGGTTTTACCTCGCGAAAAACTATTTTTTGTTAAAAAAACGTTTAGTGCTAAACTTTCTATCGAACATTACATGGTTATTTGTTTGTTTCATTAATTTTTTTGAGGAGCGTGCAGTTAATATTAGTATGCTGTGTATAGATCATTATATTATTCGTTTTATAATTACATCTTGCCGGAGGTATTCATCACTTACGTTTTTGGATTTTTTACCCGGGAATGAGTACGCGGGGTTCTTTTCAATCGACGGATCGGTGGCTCGTGGTCCGATCGTAGTCTTCACGCAGTAAGCCGCGGGCCCTGGACTCCTAGATCCTGAGTTAGTGTAATCAAGAATTTTCTTGTCCATTATGTACCCTTCGACCGAGCGAGGTTCTAAAAAGCAGCCCATCATCCGGACACTCTTGAGGGGTTTCGCGCCGTCCATACAATCCAAGACCGTATGGTCCACATCAAATTTAGTAACCTTGCAGCATTCTTCTCCGATTGGGTCATTACTCCCGGGTATCACGAATCTGGCTATGGGGTCGCAACCTAATATCTTCCGGCCCATGATGTCAGTCGTGTGTAATTGGATTCGTTCACGTGATTTGTACCAAGATATGTATTTTTATGTCTACGTGTATTATCGGATTCGTTCGCGTTCTCGAACCGACTGTGTAATTAATTTTGTGTCGTAGCTCGTGTGAACGTCTGTTTGAATAATGTATTAAAACATGATACCCATAATTGTTGTTAGCTTATAAATGTGCTCGTCGCTAGGTGATAAAATACTGAAGTTTTTTTTAAGGTCATCAAGAATAAAAATAAAAACGGTGCAGTATGTACAGTACCTATAATTATTATTATTAGGTCACTCGTAACGAGAATTTGAAACTAACAAGAGATACGAGTTCAATAGAGATGTTAATTTTGTATGTAAAGAGATTTGTGAGGAATGATATCTATGCCTTTTTTCCCTTGTTATCGAGAACCGAGGGAGGAACTGCTGCTGAGCATTGCTTCTCCCACGGTCACCATCGTCTATTGCGTACATTATACAATTAAATAAAATACCAATAACATACTGTGTTGCGCCCCTCTCCACTACCAAATGGACTTTCTGTATCGCTAAGTAAATGTCCACCTGGAAGCGGAGCTCAGGGTGCTTACATTCAAGTAAAACAAACAGAAAAAAGAAAGAACAAAATTCGGTTAGGGCGTTGCTAGTCCCTACTGATGATTTCGTGGCCGCCACCCTGGAGTCACGTACTGTGGTTCTGCGATGCCGTGATCGCCACCCACCCGTGGTGTAAAGGAGTGTAGGAAGAACTGAAGAAGGAGTGTGGGCCGGTGACACCTCCGACGGTTGCTGTGCAGCGTGGACTTGTCTCCACGTTCTTCCTCTTCTTCGGGGGTTTCTTTTACCTAACCTCTGCCGCTTGTCTCGCCCTCTCCTCCTCTTCTTTCATCGTCAGAACATCTTCAACAATCTTATAGAATGCTCTAAAGATCTCCTAGGCATCTCGTAGGATGGCTTCCTTGTGCTCCGGGTTTGCGGGGAGACCATCGAAAAGCGGTCGATGTCAGGTAGATCCGCAAGGCTCGGGCGGCGACTGAGGCGCACTTCTAAGTCACTCCTGTGTCAAGACCAGTACGGGCACTCGAACAGGGTGTGATTGACAGTGTCAGACTCTCCGTCGCATTGATAGCAGCCCTGCCCATTCGGTGCAGAGAGTACTGGAGCAGCCGTGACCCGTCAATGCTTGTGTATGTCAGAGGTACCATTGGCACGGTTCTCCAGAGCCACCTGACTACGTCCGGTATTGCCAGTCACGTCCACGCCGCTTTAGTTAAGGCAGACCATCTCGCTTACCACAGAGTGATGGCGACTTTCCACTCTTCGGTTTTCACGCCGTTTTTGGAGGGGAGTGGAACCCCAGGAATGTTGGGGCGCACAGTCGGGCCTTGATTCTCAGTCTCTCTAGGTCAAGGTGATCAGCTGGGGGTATGAAGGCCAGCAGCGTGGCCTCATCTGACACCGTTCGATATGCCCGTATCACCCTAAGGGCAACTGACCTCTGTGAACGAACGAGATTTGCCCTGGTTCTAGCCGACGAGGCTACCGATCGGATCCATACAGGTGCGGCGTACAGCAGCTGGCTCTCCACTACCGAGCCGAGGAACCGCCTTTTCCACTGACCCGGCCCTGAGCCCGGCCAGTGCGGCAGCCGATGGGGAGGCCCTTTTCGCTGCCATGTCAATATGGCCGGCGAAGGTGAGCCGCTGGTCCAGTATCACGCCGAGGTAAATCAGTTTTTTTGAAATCGTGATCTGGTGGCCTCCGGCCAACATATGAGGAGGGTGTATGCCCACCTCCTAGACAACATGACGGCCTCACTCTTGTGATGCGCTAGCTCCAATCCCCTGCTCGACTTCCAAGTGTCTATCGCATCAAGGACTGAATTGACTGCGTCCTCTAACAACTATCCCGTTCTTGCAGCACAGACCACGGCTAGGTCATCCGCAAGCCGACGAGATGAACTCCACTAGAGACGTCCAATCTCAGGAATGAGTCGTACACCTCGTTCCACAATGCCAGACCGAGGACGGATCCCTGCAGAACGCCGCACATGATTTGCCTTGATGCAAGTTCTTCCCCCGTTAGCAACACCCAATCTGTAAGCCATGAACGCAGCATCTCGACCAAGTATTCGGGAGTGTTTATCCTCCTCGTCGATAACTGGCCAACGTAACGCGTTTCTAACATCTAACGTTACTAGGATGCACAGGTCCTTCCGACTGGTACAAGAAACCGCTTGAGTCGCTATTCTCAACACTTTTTCAATTGCGGTCTCAGAGCTAACGCCTCTCCGAAATCCATA
Source organism: Myzus persicae (assembly GCF_001856785.1). Taxonomy (NCBI): domain Eukaryota; kingdom Metazoa; phylum Arthropoda; class Insecta; order Hemiptera; family Aphididae; genus Myzus; species Myzus persicae. Next base: position 648,464 of record NW_019104267.1, read on the forward strand.
TGGGTTCCCAGCTCTCCTCCGCCCCATGTGAGCGCCGAGATGAGATTCTAGCCTTTGGAGGAGGAGCCTTTCGAGTAGCTTCCCGGAGACGTTCAGAATACATATTAGCCTATAGCTGGATGGTACATCCAGTGGTTTGTCCGGGCCCTTTCAGATCAGAACGAGCCTGGCACTATGCCAGAGTCATGGGAATGTCAACGCACTAAGACAGTCATTGAAGATCCGAAGAGTTTCTATGGGTAAACGTGACGAGAATTTCTTAATTACTTCATTGGGAATCCATGATGGCCTAGCAGCCTTGCCCGACGAGAGCCTCCTGGTAGCCTTGGCTAGTTAATCATTGGTGAAACTGAGGATGACTCTCGTGAACTCCAGCTCATTTGTATCGGCGTCGAATGCCTCGAATAAGTTATGCACAGCCGGAGAGGGAGCCTCTTCCCAGTTGGTTATCAGGGTTATGGGGAACAGGTGGTCTGCGATCTCAGCCTCCTTTCCTTTTGAGTCAGAGCCTGGTTTGCGGATGCCCAATCTCTTCATTACAATCTTGTACGACTTGCCCCAGGAATCGGTGTCCACCTCGGAGCAGAGGTCAGACCAGCATTTCTTTTTAGCATCTCTGATCTTAGAGCGGAAGTTCCTCCTGGCTGTGACAAAGCTCAGTCTGGCCTCCGGGACCCCGAATGGGCCAGCTCTCCTAAGGAACGCTTAGTATTGCCTGCGGAGTGTCAGGCACGCGTAACGTATCTCCGCGATATCTGCGGACCACCAGTGGACGTGGCGCTTGCCGGAGGGCCTGGTCTCCTAATTGGCATGCAAGCCTCGCATGCATCTACATTCTACAAGGTAGTCGTTCAGAGCTTTGGACGAAGCTAGGGTTTTTCCGGTATATGCTACACCTGCAACAATTTCGGGTTGGTTGGCATTAAGATAGTGACACAAAGACTCACCATCCTATTGTTTGACTGACCAGCCCTAATGTGTGTTCGGTGGCTGTGCTGGGCGTGCAAGGACCTGCTGCAGCGTGGGCCTATTGAAGCCGACGTATACGAGTCTGCCTCGATGACCTGCCATCCCTCAAGCTCTACACCTTTATAAAATGTAACATCGATTATAGATTTGGCAACTCCTCTCATGAAAATGGGGTCGTTCTAGTATTGGCCAAGGTCAGTCCGAGGCTGGTGGCGAGATCGGACAAGAGACCACATCTCGGGTTATTGACTCTCGATCCCCACTCTACATTCCACGCATTGAAGTCCCCTGCTGGCACAATTTTCACATTTCTTCAAGCGTGGATGGCAGTCTCCAGATCCACCAAGAAGTGTGAAAATTCCTGCATAGACCAGCTAACAGCTGACAACTGTTAACTCATGGAAGGACATCCAGACAAACCCGTCGCCGGACCCCTGTCCTTCATGGGTGAGAGCCGTTCGCTGGGTAGTTGCCACCACGGTCTTGCTGAAGCATCACTTGTCTTCGCGGCCGTGGTGGGTATAGGGCTCACTCATAATAAGGACGTCAGCTTCGACTTCAACGGCGGTCTGCATCATGAGCTGCTCAGCGGCCCAGCACCCGTTCAAATTAACTTGCAGAAAGTTAATCATCGGATGGAGTCTTTGGTGCGGTGGACAACTTCCTCGCACCAAAGGCACCGAATCCTGGCTTGTGGCTCATCTTGGGAAGACCTGCCATTTGGCATGCCAGACAGTTATCCTCAGCCGCATTGCAGTCCTTCATTGAATGATTCTTATCACCGCAACTCTAATAGGCTCCGGTCCTGTCAGGGGCTGTATTACTCCTCGAATTGTTACCAAAGGTCTGACAACTGAAGCTCCTCTCGGGGGGGAGTGTCCTTGGGCGGACACGGCACATGGTCCACCCGACTGGGATTCTCGTGATCTGACTGGAGGCTCGTCTAGAAATTTTGAGGTCGCGATGTAGCCTATATTACCTAAATATTGAAAGCTACAATAATATTTATACATTTTTATAAATATTGAATGTATTTAATTTCGTTTTTTAATGTATTAAATTAGAATAGACTAAATTTAAATAATAAAACGAAATTTGATAGTTGAAGAAGAGGGGTTTTCAGAAATAAAATAATAATCAAATCAAATCTTATTGCTCAATCAATTTTTTACTAAAATCATATAATTTATACCCGTATGATAAATAATACTAATCCTATATTCCTATAATGTTTTTTAGAAGTTTTGCTCTATAATATCAAACATAATAACACAAAATGGTTAATAAGGATAAGTTGAATGTCTTTTCTTAAAAATACTATAGTATATAATACTATTGTGGTTACACAAAATATGCAATTACATGATTGTGGAATCTATGGAACCAAGTATCTGGACTATGTGAATGTGATTAAACGCTCTTGTGAAATAATTTTTTTGCTTATGAATAAAGTATTAATTGATTTCACTTCAATAGATTGATTTAATTGATTTTATTGATTTATTGATTCGAGTATGACATAAAAACAAGTTTTCCAAAAAACTTGTACAATTCGCCAAAAATGAAGTATCGATTAGCAAATTCTGAAAACTAATTTGTAATTATTTTCAATTAATTTGCAAAATAATGACACATTTTTCGAATTTATCGGACAAATTCGGGAGGCCAACCTCACACACATCCACTGCAGGCAACCAATAAACAAAAAAAACACCAATTTCTACTAAATATATTTATATTTCTCCTATAACCAATAGCAACCGTATATAAACAAATATTTCCTAATTAAAATCCCTGTTTGAGCAACTCCCCGAGTCGGACCTATCGGGTCCAATTGTGTATCTAAACATTCTAAACCATCCAGAGCGTCACCCAGACGCATACACAAAAATTTCATTCAAATTGGTCCAGCCGTTTAGGAAGAGTTCAGTGACTTACACAAGTACAGTAGAATTATATATATAAAAATATACATATTATTGTATATTAATAAATTATATAAGTTAGTTCATCAACATTTAATAAACGTTGGAGAAGCTTTTAGTTATTTAAGAGCATCGGAGTCTACCAAAGAACATTTTTTGAGTATTTGATATAGGCATGAAATCTGCTAAAGCTAGAGCTTTTCGTGAGCTAAAAATAGTTAGTGATGAGGATTTATCTACAGATATATTAAATTTAAATATATTAGCAAATTCTCAAATTAACCAGAGATCTCGTCAAATTTACTGCATACAATATGATGAATTTACTATACTACATACATATTATATTTATTGATTTTATCCAGCTCAAATGGGGTGAACAATTTGGATGACTTAACAGAATTCGTAGAAAAAATGAATTTTATTTATTATGTTTATTATGGAGTAAGAAAATATTCAGCTTATATTTCATATTTAAAAAGCGGGTAAGTAGATGTCACTCTACTGTAGATTAGGTGTCCAGGAAGACTCTGAAATATATGGTACTAAATTTTAATTCAATGATATGATATCATAGTATACGAAAACGATTCTAAGCGGAGACTGTATGTCAGTCTAGGATATTTTATATTGTTATTAGTTATTACTTAATACGGAAGCCAGTAAGTTGAACTAATATCATTCATAATATTATTCTTAAAATATCAGTGAAAAATATTAAATTTTACATAATATGTAAATTTGGGCTGTTTTGGAACCGAATTGCAACAAAATGACTAAAATCGTTATTCTTTGTGTTCATATGTAATTTCGTCTAAATTTGAACTTAAAATAACTATAAAAAAGGTATGTTTATGTTTAGATTTTTTGGTTTCAGAGTTAATTACTTACGTGAAACCTTGTTTTAAATTTTCAATTCTTAGCTATAGAAGTTGAACATTTAATACATTTTTAATTACCTACAAAAATCATTTTTCAATTAGATAAATTTCGTCAAAATTTGAACTTTAAATGATTATAAAACAAAACGTGTCCATGTATTTTTAATATTTCTCAACTGATATTGTTTCAATAGATATATCAGAAGCTTTGTATTAAATTTTTCATGCTTTTTGACCCAACGAATAAAATTGTATTGACATTTATAGGGGAAAAAAGAAAAACATGGAACTTGGAAATGTTGGGCAACAGCTTATTACAAGACAATATATATTTAGAAAATTGTATCAAGTATATGAATTGATAAAATATACATATGGTAGTAAATTTCAAGTGTATAGGAATTCGTTTTTTAATTACAACAAAATAAGAAAATCTCCACATGAGAAATCGAGTCATTTTCCAATGTTGTAAACATTTCAACTTAAAATTCTCATAAAAATATAATTTGACTTTCTGGAAAATGCCAACTAAAACATTCAGTGCAGATTTCATATATCTGTGGTCATTTTTTTAGAGTTACACTAAAAACCAAAATAAATTATTTCGAAAACTGGTTGTCAATAAAAACTCCCGTTTTTCATTATTGTTCTTATTTACTGTCGCGTGTCACTCTTGAAAATTATTGGGAATTTTTACCTCATGAATGCACCAACTAAATTCACTTTCCTACCAGAAGAGTTGCTGTTGAAGAAAATCGAAGTTTTTTACTGCCCCTAACTGTGATGACACTATGACAGACACAAAATAAAATAAATATATACATATATAAAAGCACACATCATTATATAAAATCAATACATTCATCGCTCAGCTCTGAATCTAAAATATATTGTATTAAATAAAAAATATAAAAACTATAGAAATTAATTTTAGAACTCGTTTGTTATAAATTTGGAAATTATTTTGTTATTTAATTTGTTTAATTGTTTCAAATGTGACTGAATTTATTAAAAATCCAAAAAAAAGATATGCAATCACTGTTTATTGTTTTTATTTCATTAAATATGTTTCAATTCTTTCAAATGTTACTGAATTTTAATAATTTACCAAAGAAACGGTTATGCAATAATTATTTTGAAGTTTATGCATATATTTATTTAGTTTATGTAAACATAGGTAGGTATACTAAAATACCATATATTATGTTTCTTATTGTAACTTGTGAACAGGTTTTAAAATTATTTGAAGAAAAAAACTCTTTGAGAAATAAACTAAAATGAACTCAAGACAAATATAATATATTCATTTTATTTATTTATTTTAATTATAAACGCCCAAAGGCATAAAGTACATAATAAGTTGAACAAATTAAGTAACAATCATACATACACACATATAAAGTAAATACAAATATATAAAATTAACAATTAAAGATAATGGGTAACTTATTTCATCGCATAGCTATAGAGAGCAAAAAAAAATACAACAAGTTGGACGATCATAATCACAATGATTCATTCAAACAATATATGAGTTAATAATAAGTCTTATAGGAAATAGTGCTATTGGTTATTCATTATTACTGTTTTAAGACGAGTTTTTAATTTGGGTAGTGAGTCGGAAAAAAATCAAATGGTTCTTGTTTATTTCCTAACAATAACATTCGGTTAACCGGAGCGAAAATACAATAGTTTTTTTCATGAGTTGAATTCTGAAAAGTGAGATTGGAGTGTAGTGTGATATTAGGTACAGCAAGAGGGATCAAAAACAGAATTTCTAAACAGTCGATTTTGGAATTTAACAAGTTATATAACCAGCACAAATCAGAATATTGCCTTCTGAATTCTAAAGATTCTAAATTAAATTCTGAAGCTATCATTGCTAGTGGTGGATCAACTTCATGACATTTATGTGCCAACCATAGGTGGAGATCCTTTGAAATATTGAGGGGGGCTTAAATAGTTGGTAACAAACAAACCCCAACACCCCCAACACTTTTTTTTATATTTAATAACTCATTAAAATAATTAAAAATTCTCATTATTATACCTACTAATTAGAATACTCACAAAAAAGGAAAAATGAATAAAATACAATTGCCATTTTTAACTTAATTGCATTAACCTATTACACTTTTTTTCAAATATATTTAAAATAGTGTAATTTAGTAAAGATTTAGTTTTATCTTTTTCAATGTATAAGATTGATAGTTCATTAAATTTTTATTGTTGTATTGATGTCCTTAGCCAAGTTTTAATTTTCCTCATAGCAGAAAAACTTCTTTCGCATGTAGCAGAACTAATTGGCAGTGTTAAAGCTAGTTGGAGCATTTTACAAAAATTAGGAAAGACTTGAGGTGAAATATTCTTCTTAACATCTTCAATATCGCCTATTTCAGGTTCAACTAGGTAGTTCTTAGCAACCATCATTTCTGACCTTAGACTTTGTTGACAAATATTCAAACCCGGTAAATCCTATAGAGTAAACATTTTATTTATAATTTTATATATTAATTTAGTACCTACTGAATATTTATAAAATAATATATAAAATACCTTATGATGATCAATGAACTGAGTACTTCCATCATAATTTAGTTTAATAAATTCATCAATACCAACAGCAAGGGACAAGTTTTCATTGGAAACCCGTTTTTTTAAATTTACAATTATAGAGTCAAGTACTTTAAAATATATATTTATTCTAAAATAATCTTCAGCTAAAATAGTTTCTACATCCACTGCCTCAGAAGTAGATATACCTAGTATGACGTTTAGCACGTTTATGTGTGATACTACTCCTTATTAATTATTAAATATAGTTTTTGGATTCAAACAAAAACAAATTTACGAATAAATTTGATGTAAAATTCTTATTTTTTACTGTTTAGGTATTTATTTAATAATAATAATAAATTATCCCTAAAACATTCTGTAATCTGTATAAAAGTATGTTTTTGTTTCTTAAATTTTTAGGGGGGCTTTAACTTCAAATTATTTATTTTGGGGGAGCTAAGTCCCCGTAATTATAGAGCAAAACGTCTAAAAAACATTATAGGATTGGTATTATTTATCATACGGGTATAAATTATATGCTTTTAGTTAAAAATTGATTGAGCAATAAGATTTGATTTGATTATTATTTTTGCATTTTGTTTTATTATTACCCACGTTGAGTGATATTATGTTCTAAACCTTTGGCCCGGTGGTTCTAAGTTCTTATACCTACTCAGTTCTTCAATCAGCCACGTATCTTTATTTATTTTATTTTATTTATGTTTTCTAAGTATTTAAATATATCTGTTGTACAATTTTTTTTTTAATTTTATAGGTGTGATGGTATTTGATGTTTTTGATTTTCGCCCCCTTCCCTTCAGAAATCCTGGTTATGCCACTGTGTTTCCTCTATTTAGTATTGACATTTGGTGATTTTAGCACTTTTACAGTATCGCATAGGCAACAGTAGGTATTCTGGTATTCATTCCCGCAAACCTTATTTCCCGGTACAATCTACGAAGTACGAGTGAGCATAGCCTCCTCTTAATTATCTTTATTCCATTACGATATCATTACATGATTACACGATGATGGAATTTAAAAATATTATTTTCATCCCACGAACACTGAGTATTTTTTCGTCGAAATGAAACAATAGTCAACTGTCAAATATTAAGCCTTTTCTCTCAATACACTAAAAAGTTTCACATGAGAAGTTTTGCTACCACTCGTGGACGACGAAATAATGTAGGAGTGGTCGGTCAAACGACATTATAGGTAAACGTATATACACTCGTAGGTATCGTGCGGTATCCTCCTAATATTATATAGCTGTGTAGTAAATTTTTAAATTCGGTGTCCCGTGCCTGCATACGAGTATATTTATAGTTATTATGTTATAATATGTACATCAGCTGTAATCATTGTACAGCCGAGTGACCTAAATAGTGTCGTAATGATAGTTTGGCCGCACGCCCATTTACCGGTGGTCGATCGTTAATATTTAAAAACATCGAATGTCGTGTACGGACAATAGAGCTGGTGCTGCTCCCGCTGTGTCGTCGTACAGTGGCCATACGTGGGTACAACCTAATATTATGTACGACTTTTGTGCTGCACGACAACCGACGGTACACATAATAACACGGGTAAGCTCATATTTTATGTGTATAACCCGCGTATGTTTGCTGTCATTGGACAAATATTTTAATACAGGTAGATAGGTACACACGAGCCCGAAGAGGGTCTGATATACTATTATTAAAGTTACGCGTGTCACTAAGCGCTTGTGCGAGGCCCAGTGCCCGTTTCACGAGAAAACTTGACTTTTGGGTTAAATTTTTCACACGTTCACGTTCATATTTAGTATGATCTATACGTGAATGTCGCTCCTGAATCGAATGAGAAAAAGAACCTCAAATGTTCCGAACACTGTTGAGGAGTAAGCGCCGTTATTAATGTTAACGGACACGTCTTTACCGGACATTGTAGGAACGGCCCTAAGTCGGTAGAATACAAGTGTTAAGCTGGCTCAGTCGTATCTTGTGAAATAGTCAGATTTCGATAATTTTTTATTTATTTGAAACATGAAGACTTTATGCAAGACAGAGATTGACTCCGATTTTAAAAACTTGATTTTCAGAGGTTGTAACTTATAATACGTACCTACCTATCCTCAATTACTGAATATTTGAATTTAGCATTTTCTATACACCATAACATTTTAAAAATATTTTGACTTATGATGAGCTTTTTTAAAACATATTTAATTTTCGATTATAATTTATTCTTTTTAAATTAATGTCGATAAAAAATTTTCGCAGGTTGTTCTTAGTGAAAATTAAAAAAAAAGTTAAGCACTCATCCTTAACCCTACACTGATGACATGACCCTGTACATGATGTAGGTACATCACAAACTTTTGCAAACTTATTTTAAGTTAGAAATTCTTGAAAAAAACGTTTAGTACCTATCCAAGATTTGAAAATGTAATGCAAAATTCCACATAAGTTTGGCTGCCTTTATCAAAAAAAAATTCTGTTAGGAATTCAAATAACATTTTTTTTTATGACATCAATAACATGCAGTAAAAAAGGTTACTCTAATTAACTTGTAACTTTTGCAAGTTAAAAAAAAATAAAGTTAACTTTTAACTTAACTTACATTTTTCTATATTGATCACTTAACTTAACTAGTTAAAAAAATTAGTTAACATGTCCAGCCTTGCAAATTGATCTAATGAAGTGATAAGAATTCTAAAAACAAATTTGAATATGTCGTCAAATTTGATCGACTTTCCCACGTTTTGGATATTATCTCCCTCCCCCACCCAAAAAAAAAATTCCTAAAAACGTTATATTAAGAAAGAGTGCCTAATTAAAAAATTTCCGTACTTCCATTTATGGAGAAATTAAAATCAAAAATGTGGGAAAGTCGATCTCAAGTAACCTTGATGAAAAGTTAAAATCTGTTTTCAGAATTCTTATCGCTTCACTCTATCAATCAGTGGCGAATCACATCATCGTAGAATCTAAAATCCTATGTACAGGAGGGAGGCCTAGTGGTACAAGGCTGTATTTCTAAAAATTGTATACTGTCAAAAACAAAATTTAAAAAAAACCTATTATAATATCGGAAGTTTTCTGAAAATTATGACTTAGCCAACCCTCCCCCCCCCCTATGTCTCTGGAGCAGCCTTGGTCGCTCGTTTGGTAGATAAAGACAACAAATTACGGTATCGAATCCACTTAAACAATATTCAAATTTACCCCATGCCAATTTTATTAACAGCGTTTTATAAATTTTAATAATTGTAAATAAAGGATGTGCCTACAGTAAAAAAATTACGAAGCAACAGCATATAGGATAACTATAAATTGTATACAAATACTTTCGATTTGTGTACTTTATATCCAACAATATCTTACGGGAAACAAGATTATTATTTATTTTTAGACTTCCTAAGACTTATTATAATTTTTGTTTACTACAAAATTTATCGAAAATGTCTGATATGTCAATATAATATGAAAAGCAGTGTACCCATACTAAATTAATTTTTGCTTAAATTTATGTAACTGCTAACAAAATATATTAGTATAATTCAAATGTACTCCAATACTCCACATTTCAATCTGCCCCGTTCTCCCCTACAGAATTTTAAAATGGTAACTTATTAGTTATTACTAAATACCTAATAAACATCCTAAATGGCATACTAAATGGCAAAAAAACTAACAGATTTTGAATCAGTATATTAAAATTTAGATATTGATCATAGACTATAAGTCATATATTTTCCTATAACTATGACATCTGGGGAAACATAATTTAACTTCATCGTTCAATCGTGGATCAAAGATCTATAAAGATGCTATACTGTAAAATATCATTGGAAAGAAGAATGACAAAAACTATAAATTTTGATAATATGATAAAAACCTTGGATCTATCAAATCTCCAAAAAGAAATTCAAATAATTATTATTGTATTAATAAAAACAATTTTTTTTTTATTTTAACTGTAAAAATTACTAAATTCTTTTTTATCATTATGATTTATGACATGAACATTTTTAGAACACACTTATTAAACTCTACATTTAGTACTAGATTACCAGGTTAACTAGGTTCTGAGGTTCTTATTGGCAAGTGGGTTCGCGCCTGAGAGAATAAACTATAAAGCGACAAAGGATTACACACGAGTCCACGACACAGGTTGATACAGCCCAAATAGTACATGTCATATGAGTTGCCTAAATATTACTCCTTAAAACACGCTACGCCCAAGCCTCATCGACTAGTGACTACAGTCTATAGATTTGCTTAACTTTTCTCCTGTATGCGTATGTGACTTAAATTGGGGATAGGGAATTATTTTAGATATCATAATATTAAAATAAATAGAATATAACTATTACTACGATATAAAATAATATAACAAAATGTTGACATCACACCTTTAAATATTATTCGAAATATTTATATTTTTTATATAAAACAAAGTTCAAGGTACATCATGTACTAGAACTAAACGAAACATAAAAATATTTATCATCATTAAAGTCAATGCGTCATTATTTAATTCCAAAAATATTTTCAATTAAAACCAACAATAACCTATTGATAATTACTTAATTAATTATTTGTCTAAACTAGTTGTCAATTATTTTCCTTAAAATGTTATTGTTAGGTAGCAGCATATGTTTCAAATTTATTTAAAAAGTAATTTTTTTTAAATTAAATCTGATTAAGATTAAAAGTACCTATTGTGACTATGTATAATAATAACTGTACACATAATACACGCATTCAAAACTTTAAAAAATTAATGCAGTGTAGGAAGTGTTAACTTAAATATTATTTAATCAGAAAACCATCAAATTTTACATCATTGATCTAATATTTAAAGTGATAATAATTACTGCTTAAAGCAAAATTAATGTAGCATTTAAGTATACATACTATTATACTAAGTACTCAAATAATTCCTTTTAGTTAAACATAAAAAAACAAACATTTTTGTACCTAATACAAAGTATCCAAATTAGTCAGATAATAATCTTTAAAAATATCATTACCTACTAATTAAACAATATTATAACTAATGAATATTCCAAAAACCTAATTTTTAACATTAAATGGGTGTTAATATTTTTAAATATGTGTCATAGGCTAATTGAGAAATTAGTCTTTTACAACACTTCTAAACTCTTTGTTAAGTGGTAGCATACTAGCATGTTTCAAATTTTTCATTTTTTCCTCCATATAGCCTGCAATTTTCTAGGTCCTTTGCATATAGATAGTCATTATAGACACAAACGACAGTTAGACACTTTAGATGAAAAAATTATGGAATGCACATTGTAAGACATGTATACACATTATTTATTATATCATAATATACATAAATATATATATACATTATGTACATTAAATTATCTTTAACACTACTATAAAAATTTTAATATTATTTTTATTTATTACAAATTATTTTTTTCACAAATATTTTAATAATTTATCTTTTGATGTATTATTAGATAGATCATGCTATTAGTTATATCATACATAGTACTTTATGTATAATCAATGGTTATACTATATTATATTGATAGTTAATTAATATCATTAAAAAAAAAGGAATTTCACAAATCTAGATACCATGAAAAATAGTTTTTAAAAACAAAGATAGGTATTAAAGATTATAAATTATAGTTATTATTATAATGTATCATAGTATAATTAATATATCATCATATTATAATAAGATATATAAAATATAACAATACAAAATGCAACAAATAATGTGTGTCTTGCAATGTTCACTCCATGCATGTTCATATTTTAAAAATAGTATTTCTAAAAAGCTTAACTTTCGTTGGTCTTTATGCAAAACGACTAGAAAAATTGCAGTCTATTTGCTGAAGCAAAGAGACTTGGATTTTCAAGAAAAAATGCAAATTCCTTAAATAACCTATGACGTAATTTGCTACAGTAAAAATAGCAGTATGACATGATTACTAGAAGGCCCTTTCCTAAAACCATACTGATTACTACTAAAAAAAAATTATCAAGATATTCCTTAAACTTATTTTTAATATATTTTTCAAATAACTTTCTAATTGTTAATGTAAATGTAATAGGTCTATAAATATTATAATCTTGATAATTATCTTAAATTTGAATATATATATATGTATAGTAAATTAATAAATATTAGATATAATATATAATAAAGTAAGTATAACTACAAGCAAAACTATAATTCCATATAGTATTACAATTCATAAATATTTTAAACTACTATCTTGTAAATAATTTTAATTTAGTTATAAATACCCTCAAACATTTACTAATATTTAAAATTAAGTAATGTGAGTTAATATAGTTTATACAATTTGCCACAAATACTTTTTTGAAAACTTAAATACAAAGCTGAACTTGATGAATGCTATGGCTTAAGTCTAAAAGTGCCAATCTCACTTTTTACAACTTTCAGGAATAATATATTTTAATTATCAGATAGGTCATTTTAGAAATAAAACTTCTTGATAGGGTTTTCAACATTACGTAACATAACCATCTTGCATCTCAGTTAGCACTTATAATAGAGAAAAGCCTAAACTATAAGCGATCAAAGATTGATAGGCAATCTTAGACACGAACCACATTAGGTTACATAATTAAGTTTAAGATGTAGGTATAGTCATATTAAAAATGCAAGCCATAAATATTTTTAAAAAAAAATAAAAATGTTGATACATGGAAGAGTAAAAAAAAAAATACCAAAATAAGAACAAAAAAAGAAACATTATATTATGACCAATACATTGCACACTTATGCTAAACTATTTAAACAAAATTCAATGAATATTTATGTAATCATATTAATGCGTTAATAATTTTACATTCATTATAACATTTATTAAAAACTTAAAACTTTTCTAATTCTTATTTATTTACTTAAGTAATTTATCTGAAATGAAAAGTACTCAAGAACATAGTGATATACATATTATATTATATAACTATTAAAATCAACAATATTCTTGAATATTACACTTTATTAAATTCGAAAAAAAATTGTTGAATATTACACTTCATTAAATTCTAATGATTTATTATTTAACCCTTGTTGCATAAATAATTGTATGGCTGATTTGAATTATATTAACTTCATATTAACTTATTTTAATAAAATAAAATGTACATATAAGGTAGGTCTGCACCTAAATAGTTAAAAAAATAGAAATTTCATTAAATTTACAATTGGAAACATACAATATATCATAATAAATAAAAAAAACTATTGTTTGCTTACTACTGATTATGAAAAGTTACACACAATAGTGAAATACAAACAATACAATCAATTACAAATACAATTGCTCAATCGGTTTTATGATACTTTGAATACATAATTAGTCTCTAAGGTTACCACCAAAGCCCTTTTATTTAAAGTTGTTATTTTTTTGGTTGCAAACTATTAGAATTCACTTAATATTTATAAACTGATTTAAATTATATTTACCTTCTTAAATAAAATAAAATATAAGTAATATGAAGTTTACAATTAAAAAAACTTATACCAAATCATAATAAGTCAAAAATAAAAACTATTGATTACCCAATAAAATCTGAAAAATTACACATAATAGTGAGTTACATATTAAGTTTAATGCACACGATTAAAACCATATACAATTTTTTAATCGGTTTTATGATACTTTAAATACATAATTATCTTCTAAACTATTTCAATGCTCTTAATATTTGTGAAACTGATTTATATTATATAAACTTCCTTTAGAAAAAAAAATATATACATATTATAAAGATTACATTTAAAACATATACTATATCAAAATTAGTTTGAAAATATTTGTTGTTAACTAATAACAAAAAATTACATACAATAGTATAAAACACACAATTAAATATCATAAACAATTTCTTAATAGGTTTTATGATACTTAAAATTACCTTCTGAGTTTATTGCCCAGGCTCTTTTCTTTATAGTTGATATTTTTTGATGCAGATCTACTAGGTCTTGATGAAGAAGTTGAATCATCAAAATCAGATGTACCGCTTGAATCACTTGACCGTTTAGTACGTCTTCGACATGTTACGTTTCTCATCATACTTGAATCAATAGAAATTACCGAATCACTGTGACGTTCTTCAGTTCCATTTAATGTATTATCCGCATTAACACTTGAAGTAGAAGCAATTGTTGTCACATCAGCCTGACTTTCATTGACTGTAGTTGATCTAGGAGAACTTTCAACAGTTTGTATTGCATTTGTACTATTGTTAGAATTCTGTGTTTGATTTTCTGGAGTATGCAACCAACTAGGACCTTCACCTAAATTTTCATTCAATCGACGTTGAGAACCTTCTTCATTAGGAACAGCTTTAGAGTTTTTTAACATGGCTGCAACATCTTTTAATCTTACATATGGTTCCATATTAAGTTTGCATTGTGGTGAACTTCTATAACTCAGTTTTCTTGGTCTTTTTGGAGTTTGCTCAGTACTACGCCGCGTTTGTTCAGTACTAGGACTTTCAATGATAGGCGACATATCAAATCTTCTTATTGAAACAGCTGGCTGAGTGATAGTATGACCATTAATCATAGGTCTAACAGTTTTTGTCTGTTTTTCTTTCTTTTCCTTGGTAAAGTCTTTGATCTCAAACTTACTCATTTCGTGTACACTTTCTAACATAGATGGGATACATTGAGACATAGTTACCAATGCAGGTATACAGCTTTGAATAGTTTGTTCTAATGCATTAATTTTTTTATTCATTATATGATGCATTGCCGTTAGTTGAACATTTGAATTTTTAATAGAGTTATTTTCAGTTTGCAATGACATTTTCTCCAATGACAAGTTATTTCTTGTAGTAGATAATTGTTTATTTTGTTCCGATAACTCTTCAATACGCTTACGTAAATTATTATTGATTACCAAAGCATGATTAAGTTTTTTGATAAAGATATTATTCTTAGAAGACTTGTTTCGATTTTGAACTTGTAATGATTTGGGTGCCATCTTGAATTTATTTTGAATATCCTTATTATATTTGTTTTGGGCCTAAAAAATAAGCAAAATAAAGTTAAAACATACATACAAAATATTACATATTAAACTCAATTAAATATTGAAGATTAAAAATATTGTTTAAAAATTGTATTAGAATTTTAAAACAAACAAGTTTTGATTACCTAACGTAATAAGATAAACTAATGGGGGGGGGAGGCTCATTAGCCCCCCCTCAAAAAAAAATGATTCAATTGTTTCCTAAAATATTAATAAACATTTTAAAATTCAACTGTCATTCTTATTTTTTTTTTTGGAAAAAATGAAATTATTTTATTTTAACTTTATTTTACCTATGATTCATATGGTAAATATTATTGTCTGTACGCCTGTATCAGTTTTTAAGGAAACAATTTATGTCGGTACATTAGTACGATTACTATACACAATTTAGCAGTATATTATGTACTGCAGCGGTTCCCAAACTTTTACGACCACGGCACCCTTAAAAAATTGTTTGTGTTTCACGGAACCCTAATGTCTAATACAACTCAACTACAATTTTTGTGAATTAAAAAAAGGAAAATCAATTCCTTAAACTCTCAAGTCTAAATAATATTTTAATGATACTGTTAATGACTTTTCATTATTAAACTTAGTTTCAAAAAAAATTGTCAATCAAACATTTTTTAAACAACAAACATTAAATAAACATAATTTTCTTAATAAACTCATACATCTAACGGAACCCTTGACATTGTCCCACGGAACCCTCGGAACCCTAAGGTTCCGTGGAACACACTTTGGTAAACGCTGATGTACTGAACTATAATATACACACAGTACATTAATATTGTAAATAATGAAACATAAGTAAATAAATATTTGTGTTTTTTTTTGTATAATTTTTTTATATTTTTAGTCGATATATATGGGGAGTATGGAGGCAACAACCCCACGGGTTACTTTACATGTAATATCAGGTGGAGGCTACAGCCTCTCTGACATACCAATAGTTGCGCCACTGCCTATTGTAATTTAAGTATTAAATATTAACATTTTATAGGTCCAAATCTGTGTTCAGAAAAAAAAGCATTTAATGTGTTTACTATTTTAAAAATAAATCGAAAATGTCACACATTTTTATTAATTGGAACTTAGACTTGAAAAAAATGTATATTTTCAATGAATTTCAAACGTTGTCAATTTTTTGCTTAAATTTTTTTTAACAATCTTTTTGGTTTCTATAGGTAGTTAAGTATAAGTTCATTACAAAATGTGTTAAAAACTACCAAAGTTTAGCTAAAAAACAAATTTGATCTCTTTTTCATAGGTAGGTATAGACTGTAGCATGTAGATATTAACTTCAAGAAATAGATATGAAAAAACTGTTAAATCATTCTAACTAATACAGTATGAATTTTGAAGCAAAAGTTAACTAAAGAAAAGCACTTTAAATAAAGCAAATAAGCTCTACAATACCAAAAAAATGACTCACCACAAAAAGTTGTCGAGAAATGACAAAACAGGTACCTACTTTTATTGATAAATTAAATCAAACATAAATACAATTTATACCTGACATAGCTTCGTTTAAGAGCAATAGAAAAAAAATCAAAAGCCTAAAAAGCCGTACTTTATTAATTAACATACAATGGTAATGATGAAATAAATAATGTAATGACTAATGAGTGGAAAACTTAAACAAACAATTGAATACATTGAACGACTATATAAATTTATTCATTTTTAAAGAAACGCAATTGTGACTAAATTCATTTGAAAAATTAAAACTTGTTGGATAATATTTATGGATAACATTCAAGACGCTGGTCAAAATATTTGAACTGAAGGCGCAAATAGTTAGTGATATTACTGTCATAGAAAACATTTCAATGTCGATCAATTTTACTTACAATAGCTTTATTATTATTAATCAAATAATAGACCAAATAATATTTAAAATCTACTAATAGAATAATATTAACCAATAAGAAATTACATTTATCAACAAATTATTCTGTCACTTTTTGCTTTGGAGTATAATACCCTGAAAATCGCATTTTGGTCTAATTGACTATGGCACAATATAAATTTAAGATACAAATGATTTAGTTTTATCCATACATTTAAATTGTGTTAATATAAACAGATATTTAAGACCACATTTACAAAATCTGATCAAAAAAAGTAATCAAATGACAATAGAAAATACCTAGGTACTCTAAGTTAAGTTAATGTGATTAGTCACATATTTGTTGATATAACCTCAATAGTATGAGTATCAAACTTTGGTTTTACCTTTTCCTGTGAATGGTTTTACAAGCGAATTTTCAATCATAGACAATTAATTAAATTTACTTGATTAAAAGGCGTGTTAAGTCATATAAACTTGGGTGTGAAAATATATATTTAATAGACATTAATTGAGTGCAGTTGTTACGACCACAGCAACGGGTTAAGAATAAGGTCACTCACCTAATAGCTGACAACAAGCGTTTGGATCGCAGCCGACGATAGAGACAACTGAAAGATCTAGATCTTGATAGTTATTGAAATCGCAATTATTACTATTAAATAACACTTGAACGGGTTATAGAAAATGGTCGCTTCGCCCGACGAACCGGCGTAGTGGTCTGTGAAATACACACGGACGAGTACAATGACTGAAACAGACGTATTAGAAAAACGACGACCAGTCAGTCGACGATTAGATAAAGAATAATCCAATTTTATTACAACGAATAATAACTACTCTTCCGTAAAATAACGCAGTAAAGATGTAATTTTGTATCATCGATCAGCTGCACCAGTGATGCATCCGGCAATCAGTCAAACCATGTCCGACGGGGTTGCGACTGAATTTCAAAAACGACACGAGATCGCCACGCACGTTCTCCCCCACGACCGTTGAAAACGGATGATAATTTTTTCGCACAAATCGTCGTCGTCCAACGAGTGCGGAGTTGCTCGAAACGCTAAAAGTAAAATATCAAATCAACCAGACAATATGGCTGTACTGCTGTAGCGTCTGTACTCTTTTCGTGTTGTACACTCGCATTTTTTTTTAATGATAAAGAATGTAATCTTTCACAGCTTTTTATTTTTTTGATGTTAAATGCTACGATAGTAATGATTGTATAATGCAATTATTAGGGAAAAAATATGTACATATTTTACCTCGGTAAATATAACAAGTTATTTTACTTACTACTTACGTACCTAATATGAAGTTATAAATTATAATATCTCTATCCGCCGAAAAGAGATAATGTTTAGAGTAGTTTCAACTAACAACAATAATATACTATATTATATTATAGTAGGTATATAATATTGTGGTTTATTATTGTTATCGACGTTCGACGACGTCATTTCGGGAAAAGAACAAACAAAAATAAAAACCATTTATATCCAGAAGAAACATATAGTTGTTATTATATTTAATATAACCATGTGTACGGTGTAACGTATATATTATAAATTATAACTCATGTCTCATAATACACACTATCTATTTTTATGCTAAGTATTAATAGATTACGTAAGTGCCCAGGTTTAAGACTTTAAACTATATAAACCACAGTTTTTACAGAAATTACTTTAAAAATCTAAATGTAGACGTAATTTGCATGGTGGGAGGGGGAGGACACGCATTATGCATCATAATTTTCATAGAGTGCATCGTACATTTGCCCGGTGTACCGATACAAGCCTTAAGAAAAAAAGAATAAATGAAAATAAAAGATAAATGTCAGCATTGTCTAAAACCAGATTACCTGATGGCTGATGTAGTGATGTTGCATAGTTTAAAATGAAATGATTTATACTAGGTAGTAGTGTAGTACTAAGTTTATATTTCAAGGAAATCAATTTTTTTTATTCATAATAATATGAGAAATAGGTCAAAATTGTCTTAAGAAATTAAAAAATATAACTAAAAAGTCAAAAATTCCACAAAATCAAACACATTGGTAACTTGAAAAATCGTGTTAGCTTTTTCAAATAAAAAGGATGAAAATGCAATGAAATCCGAGGACCGTTGATCGCACATTTATGTTTTATACGATATACGTTTAAGAAATTGCCTATATTAAGCTCCTTATAAGCGATTTGTCTCTAATGTTTCGAAACTTCACCAAAAATGAATGTCTTAACATGATTTAAAAAAAAAATTTAAGTATCTCTAACAAACGTTTAACGAATTTAAAGAAATACCGACAAACAAAATGATACAATGGTCTACAACATATACTATATAGTATTATATAATATAGATTATAGATATTTACTTGCATAGTAAGTACTAGCAAACTATTATTATTATTTATTACTATATAATTTTTTTATTGTTATTGTACAAAAGTTCTATTGTTCCTCGAGATTATTTCTTATACATGCATATAATGAATACATTATTTCCATATTTTATACAAAACAATTTCTCAAATCACTTTCTTCTTTCTAGATTCCTTGAGAAGGTAAAAAAAGGGTTCAGTGTTACATGGACAGGAATCAGGAATTTTAACAGTAAGTTTACTGGTTATTGATAGCGATTGTATTAAAGTCTTACTAAATCTGTTACAATTTTAATTCATAAACTGTACATTTTAGTATAAGTGTTCCAACGATGGAGTACTTACTATGATTGAAAAACTAATTGGAAGTTAGATTAATTTTCAAAATATAATTTATCAAGTTGGCGTTGGGTTTGGTACAATAACAAAATGATGTACAAAAAAGAAACTTTCAATTGTTTTAAGCAAAAGCTTTAAAAGGTTGAAAATGGCCTGAAAAAAAATATGCATTCTAAAATACACAAGGGTAATACTATAAATTTTATTTTGTACAGGTTCTTCATTATTTATTTACCTTACTGATTAGTTTAGCATATGAAAATGTTGTACTTTTATCCATTAATTACTAGTTATTTCTGATTGTCTTGCAAAACAATGGGTTTTATTATGTTCATGAGTATCATCAAAATAAAATAATATTATAATATCATTATTGTAACGTCATTATCATTCATCATTGATGGGATAGCAAGATATTAAATAATAATATATATGATGTCATACATTCCATTTCACAAAAATGAAATACAAATTATTTTTAGTTTGTATTGAATGCTTCAAGTATGTTTTTTATTTGTTATTAATAATACATAATCTTTGGCAAATAACATTAATAATCTATGACTTATGTTTATTTTGTAAAAAGTACAAAGTGCAATACACAATATCGTTTAGACAGTTTTAAGTATCTTATAGCAAACAGAACAAATTACATTTTACCCTCAAAGTTTAAAATGTAAATTATAAAAACTATTTAAAAGGTAATTGACATTGTTAATTTACATTAAATAAACTAACTATTTTATTAAATAATGAAAAATTTTAATGCTGAGTCATAAAAATTGTTCCTGATTACAAGCACCACATCAAATGTAAAATAAACATTTTTTTATAACAATTTATAATTTTTTTGAATGGCATGTAAAGTCCACTTAAGGTGATTAACTTAAATAATATGCTGCATACAAAAAAATCTAATATGGTTCAACTACAGACTTAATTCTAACACAATTCATAATCGTAAGGAAATACAATGTTCAAAACCAATTACCAAAATGCACTTTTAAACATTTATTCTTAAACAACATTATTGACAAATAGAAACATACATTTATCTCATTAGTTGTATACTCATATAACGTAATTTATAGTCTAAGTACAGTGTACACACATTATTCAGAATTACTACCTTACAGTTTGGTTTTGATGAGTGATGAAAATCATATTATATTAGTATACAATCAAGTCTCGATAACTCATATTTTTTTCGAGACTACTGTACTTAAATATTTAACATTAATGCATATTTTATTGTTGTACATGACTTGATAACTTTGAAAAATAGCATAAGAAAAAATTAAAAATTACTATAATATGTATAAATTTAAAAAAAAAAACACATGAAATATACCAGTAGTCCTAGTTCATCTTAGTGAGCATCTACAGCTTGTATGTCCTACCTTTCATTAACTTATGTCAGAGAATAATACTTTAAATATGCCATTTGAAATGTATCTGTTAATACCATTATTATCATATACAATTTATCAGCAGTGTAATCACTATTTCAATTCGATAATATTTATTTTGTAACATTAGAGTTACCTACATTAATGTAAATCAAAGTTTCATCATTATATAGTTTAATTTGATAAAATGTTATACCCAACTGATTATAGTGATGCTATCGGTATATTCATTTTGTATTAAAATATTATTTTCTGGCATAAGTCGTGGTCCGACTTAACATATTATGCCTCATAAAATGAACTCTCAGTACTAAATTAATTAATTTAATTTGAACAACAAATCATTTTACCTAAGTGCCAATGATAAATATGGTATCCATAACTTATGCACCCAAACTAACAGCTAGACAAGTGACTATTATTCCACAATATTGTATGACAAATTAAATTGACATACATACATCATTGGTTCATCAATGAATTTAAGTATTATTAACAAAACATACAGATTTAAGATTAGAAAAGCTCAACAAAAAAGTAGCATTTTTATCAAAAAAAGTTTAATATAGGTACAGATATGGATAAATTACTTTGACATAAAACAAATTTACAGTTCATATTGTGATTCTATCAATTAATTTTAACAATTTAAAATTACACACAGTGCTTTTTTTTTCAATGTTTAAATAAGCTATAAATCTAACAAACACAAAAAAAATACTTTTCTAAAATAATTCTCAAAACAATAACTTATAATAGTCGGTCATTGTTCAAAAACAACAATGTATGTATTTAAAAAAAAAAAGAAAAATATACAATATAACGATAAAAAAAAAAAAATTAAAAAGAAGAGCATGCTCGATTTTAGTTGGATGCATTAATCAATGACTAAAATATAATTTAAACAGGCATCCATCGAGTAAAATTTAAGAATGAAATCATGGCATCAATTCATCTTCCTGTTGATAACAAATTTTGACGGTTAAAATAATAATCGTTTTAATAATGGTCTAATAGCACAAAATCATTACATAGATTGGTTTGTACTTATTAGCGTTAATAAAATAATTTGTTGACACACGTTACACACTGTTATCATACTCAAGCCTCAAGGATAGACATATTACACAATACACATTTTATTTTTAGTCACAATCTAAATGTATACGAGAGTTTTTTATAGACATTTAGCAAGCAACAACAAAAAAACCGAGCATTTTTCAACTTTTCACAAATTTGAGACCCATTTATAAAAATTACTTCTACACACTACTAATGTGTCATAGCTCCTTAGTTCAGACATTATATTACACTACCACATAGACACTTATTTTTAAAACCTACCAAATAGACATTTATTTAATAAGTAAAAAAGTAATAGATATTTTGTACACACATCGCTATGCTTAAAAACTTACAAGTTGTAAAAGCACGAGAAAAAAATTGCAAACCGTTACATGATTGGTGGTATAAAAACAGCCACGAAGTAGTTCTTCTGTTTTATATAACATCAAATAAGGACACGGTAACAATAATTACAGTTTGTAATATATACATGATGTGTTTGATACATCGACAATATTATTATATATAAATAAAATTTTCGTATTCGTTCGTTGAAGGTTCTTTTTCCTGATGGTGGTGGTCAGTCCAAACTGTCTGCACCTAATAACAAGAAGGAAAAACTATTAGTTTATAATATTATTGACAATTTTAAATAATCACATTTATTGCTCTACATTACACTTGAGAATAATAAATATTGTTTTACGCAATGGCTCTAGGTGTATAGAATCAGCGTAACTAAAGGGAACTCAATAAGGGGATAGGCTTACAAAAAAATGTATTATATTACATACAAATACAATTTTACATGCCGCAATATTAATGTACACTGTATACTCTTGTATACCCTTGAATTGTGGAGAAACACAGAGGGATGGAGTCCTGTCTTTAAAAAAAAAAAATATTCATGCATACCCCTCTAATTTTACTACAATCATAAAGACAATCAAATATTTAAGTACACTTTGTTTTTATAGTTATGCATCCCCTTCTAATTATTCTTAATTCGAGCACTGGATGTACAAAACTGTGCACGTGTACACACAGTTGCAATGACATTAATAAGTAGGAAAATATATTATGTGGCCTAATCACACAGTGACTCCCTTGTCACAACTCGTGCTTCTCAGTAAATAATACAAATATGGATAATTCCATAAAATTAATGAAATTTTGGAAGGAAGAATATATTTTGTAAAACAGGAAAATTTGGAATGTCTTTAATACCCCATTCGTACAAAGTGTTATTGAATCTAACTATTTAATTAACTAAATTGCATATAATTTTTAAACAAACATTTATTTAAATTGTTATTATTATTGTTCAGCGGCATCGGCAGACTATTTAAATGCAAGTAAACAGTACGATTATATACCGATTAGTAGTTATCCGTTGTACCTAACGATAAACATACCTTATTCCTTTTATAATGTTCAGGTAATACACAATCAAAAAATTGATATTCTTAGCTCACCTGTTTAGACTTATAATTCGGATTCCTTTTGATGATGAAAATGTAGTCGCTATTTGGCGGCCAACAGCATTGCACGTTCAAAGGCACGTCATCGTGGTGAAGTTTGCGTTGGTATTCTTCGGATTTCGATAACTGATGCAAAATAATGAAATCATAATTAATAATATTTCATGATAATTAATATTCGTCGTCAAATCTCGAACGCGTAATGGTTATGCTTTTTTTTATGTATTTACCTCGTACAAAGAAAATTGTTCAACTTGCTCTTTGCTGTTATAACAGTTGAGCAATATTCTGATCAGCTCGTCGACAGTCGTGCGTTCAGAGATCAATAAGCTCTTATACTTGGACTGATGAAAATAAACAAAATCATTAATACGGATAAGTTCAAAGTTCGATGCAAGAATAACAGTAACACTTACCCCTGGCATCAGTTCGGCGTCATAAACTTTCACAAGGCCACCTTTTTTGGATTGCAAGCAAAACCTTAAACGAATAATATAACGTGAGTTAAATTTGGTAGTTGATTAAAAATATAAATAAATATCCAACTAACGATAATGTGTGGCATAGGCGCAAATAGGCTAATTTTCTGGGGGAGACCAAAGCCCCCTCCCCTCCTAAAATATTTTCTAAAAATGATTTATGCTTAATACAAAGTGCTGACTTTTGAATGGGGACAACATTTAGGCGGACTCAGCCCCCCCCCCTATTTGCATCAGTAATGTGTTGAGTTACGTAAACAACAATATCGATCAATGGGTTTTACATCCTATGATTTAGAAAATATATCAGAAATAATGCATTGAAAATGGCAAAGAAAAAAGATTTCGTGCGAATGAAAAGTTTTATGAAGACGCAAATAACACAAACATCAAAAATTGTACATAATGACAACGTTTGAGACCATAATATACGAAAGTATCAAACCAAAATTGGATAACGATAATAATTAACAATGATATATTAACCATATCTGAATAAATAATAATAATATATAACTCACCTCGATTCTCCTCTGGGGTGGCATGACTGCAACACGGCAGGACACGATTCGTCGTCCAAGACGAATACAGTTCTGAGTCCTGAATAAACACAAACAAAATATGATCTCGTTGCCATATATAACTGTCATTTTTGGTTGGAGTAATTATAAATTTAGTTGTACCAACCAATATTTTTGCCGTGCAATGATAATATTTTACGTAAATAATTGTAATGATTTAAACGTGTTATTTACTTATAGCCAATATCACGGCTGCATTAACTTACCTATTTTCCTGAGATTTATTTCCATAGTCATGTAAAACAAATTCGGGTCCCTGTGACGCATTCGGTATTTGTTGAGCAGAATGGATATCACTTCACTGCAAGTCGTCGTATAAGCCAGCCCGAGTGTCTTGTACTCGAGGTCTGCACGCAAACACTTAGTGTACACTTTGATTGTATCCTATAATATTATATTGTATTATTATCGTATTGATAATTTCGGAAGACCGTAAATAAGCGTTATCCGTAAAGTTATGAAATAACAAATTCAGCCCGAGTAAAATATATATTATTAATTAGTTACCTAACTATAATATTTATCTTTTACGGAGTTAGGGGTGTTGAATTCAAATAAAATACACATCGTGTGTAAGTAAATGCATAATATAAGACTGAATTATAGGGTTGGAAATTGTATTTTTAGATAATGCAGTAAAAAGGATTTATAAATTATAAAAGATAAAACATAAATAAATAACAATAAAATATATATTCGAAATTTGAACAAGTAGTTTTTAAGTTATGAAACTTTAATTTTGGGATTGCAAAGTTTAATTTAAAAAATCATTTTCAAAAATTGCAATTAAAAATAGGTTTTTTCAAAATATATAGATAAAATAAAGCGTCTAAAAACTTACAACTGGATTTGAAATGTTCAACGAAGTTATACTTGAACATCTACTAGACATTGGCTCGTGGTTGAAAGAACTTGCTGTAGACACAATGCTAAGTGTGTCGGCACATTTTGCTCGGTGCACGTGTTTCAACATGGTTGCTTTTTTTGGATCCTTTTATCTTTTCTCACCGTCCGACATAAACCAACTCGAATGACAAATCGTTTAAAGCCTGAAAAAACAGAGTTCTCAATTAATGACCGAAAATTTATTCACTAAAATTAATTTTCATTTATTTATGATATACGATATAAAATAGAAAAACTATATTTAAATCAAACCGGTACACAAACATGACGGCTGTTTCAAATTATAAATAAATAACGACAAATATTTCACTGACAGTTTTAAATCATAATTAAAACTAAACAAAGATACACATATAGAAGAATAATTTTTTTACACAAATTTCCTTAATTTTATACATCATTTTATATATCATATTGATGATTAATTTTAGAATATTTAAAGTATTATCATGTCAACAATATGTACCGTATGTCCATATGTTACTTTGATATGGAAAACATGTTTTCATGTACAATACAAAAAAATTAATAAGACCCTCCCTTAATTTGTATTGTAAAAACTGTAAGAAGCTGTTTATAATGCTAAAAACACCAAATTTGTATTGACATATAAAAGAAAATATTGTCTATGCAGTAAGCTTAAGTTAAGATTTATTTTTTGTATTCTTCAATAAATTATTAAAAATTAGATTCTACTCTATAAACTGTTAAAATTTGGTAATTTTACAACAATTCTATTAGATTCTTTGACTTTGGTATAAACACGCGAAAAACTGTTTTTGTTAAACAAAATAAAAATATTTAGAATGAATACGAGCGTCAAATTTAGAACAGTACATTTTGTTGACCATGGTACATGTTACATGGTTTTGTTTGTCTGGATCTTTTAAGGAGTTTCATGTATGCAATAATAAGTATTTTTATACGTTTAGCTGCCTATACGGTGCGTTGCAGGGTTGCAGTGTTGTAAACACATGTTTAAAAAAGTGAATTTGTTTTAAACGTTTTATTTAGGATTAAAAAAGAACAAAGAATTTAATTCTTAATTACTTGTAAGGGTTTTGTCCGAGATTATTCGTATGAATTTATGAGAATATCAAATGTTTTCTTATTATTGAAATTATTGCTGTAAGTAGATACGGGAAATAACACAGCACGAAACAGTGTTTTATTTGTGTCATAGTGGCACGACTACATATTGACAATATTTTGTTATTGACTAATGTGGCAGGGTGAATTTATATTGTTATTAAGAAAGATGTTAATAGTTAAAACCATGTAAACGAAAAAAAAATTAAGTCTAATAATATCAAGCGCGTCTATATTTAACAATAGGTAACGAAAAAAAAATGGTAAGTAATACATAAGATAATGACAATATTCATTAAAGAAACAAAAATATACAATAAAAACGAAGAACCACAAATTGTAATAATTATAGTGTTCTCCGGCGACGTTACCGCTTTTGATTGATGCGTTATCGCCGGAAAGTGGCGTGGGTAAACATGCAGTCGTAAATATTATAGTTACGAAACAAAATATTTAAACTAGAAAGACAAGAACTTTTTCTGGGCGATCGGTGTGCTACTTTTTTGCAACAAAAAATACATCCAACAAATTACATAACACAACACTAATTTAAACAATTCGATGACATTATGTGTTAATGAAAAAAAAAAATTATGTTTCTATTGGACAGATTGAGTCAACGTCAAAAAATTATTGTTTCTCGACATAACAATGTTCCTAAATATTTTTAAGGTAAAATTGAACTCCGCCAAACTTAATATTCAATCTGTTTTTGGTGCAATAATTATTATTGGTGTTCGCTGGAAAAATAATTTATCTTTACTAGAAGTCTCTTTGTAGATTAATAAATTACATAATAAATAAATAAAATAATAAATCGACAAACGTACAATATTAAAAAAAAAAAATATGTCTAAATTCTATATTGTACGAAAAATAAAAAATCAGTACGTTTG
Organism: Myzus persicae; assembly: GCF_001856785.1. Taxonomy (NCBI): domain Eukaryota; kingdom Metazoa; phylum Arthropoda; class Insecta; order Hemiptera; family Aphididae; genus Myzus; species Myzus persicae. The sequence goes on from NW_019104267.1 coordinate 676,321, forward strand.
AGTATCGCGACGATCGTTATTTTGTATCCGAGTAAGACCTTAGATGCTAGATACATCGTGTAGGTAACTTAGGAATAAAAAACTACCTATTAATCTACATAATTTTTTACTTCGTCATTTTTATCAATATATATCTGAGTCAGCCAGTCAGGTTATGTGTAATTAGTTCATAAATCGTTAACCATTATTAATTTTAAATTATTTTTGAAAGTTTAACATTTTTGGACAATGGGGTTTTTCTAACAAAAACAATTGTAGCTACATATTTTTAAGAATTTTTAGTCCAATAAGTCCCGAACTCTAATTATTAATACATATCTTCCGACAAAACTATGAAATTAGGTAGAACAAAGAATTCGTTAAGGCATATAATTTTTAGTCACTCGCAAAACGCATTTTGTTCATGACGTGTCTAAACAAAAAGAGCGACACCCAAGAGCCTTAAAAATTCGAATTTTAGCAAATTTAAAATTGTTCTCATTCAAACGCCACACCACGGTATGCCTCATCAAGTTTTCAAAACATTTGGAATTTGAACATATTATATATCATACGTTTAATGATGATTGTACATTTGTATGCTCTCGTAGGAGCCAATTGGTTTGCCTTATTCGCTAGTTTTGGGTTGAGATTATTGCTGTTTGTACGTCAACTAATTGTAGTGGACCGACACACGACACGCGTTTCTTGATAATGATATACAGATAGTGTTAAATGATGACTGACAACAATAGATAACTGCCTAGTATGTAGGAGCCAACCAAGTTGGAAAAGTGAGATGGAAAATTAGAATTTTCCGCAAATGTGTTATGTAAACGAGGAAAGCCTTTTGATTAATGATATTTTCGATTTATAATAGCAAAAGACTCATCAGTTAAAAAATGTGAAATGTGCGCAGACGAGTTGTAGCGTCATCATATTTGTTGGCCGTGCCTATAAACAGATAACGAACGAAAAACCGATTAATTTACTAATATTTATAGAATTTATATGTTTTTGACAGGTTATTTACTATTTAGGCACGCAGAAAATACAAAAATACAGAATTATTCGTTTACGCCAGCAAAATTATAGATAATGATGTGAAATAAAAAAATAAAATTACTTCATGAGTAGTCAACACGCGGATCGGATTGAAAAAAAAACCAACACATCATTATTTATTCCCCTCTGGTATGTCGATGGAAAAAATAATAATATATATTTCATTTAATTTGTTTTGATTTTCAATACAGAATTTATATTACATAATGTTAAAAATAATTATATGTATTACATAAATTCTGTACTGAAAATCAAAACAAATTCAATTTCAGGTACAATCCAAAAATAATACCTGATATATTTGGCGTGAGAAATACGAACGTCGTACCTAACAAAATATGGTTTTGGAAATAATGATTATTTAAAAACTCGAACTTTCTCGACCATAATATTATTGTTCCAGTACGTTAGTAAGCATACGACAAGGGAACAAGGTCACAAGGATATAAAAATAATAAGTGAGGACAACACTGTTGTTTTATAAAGAAACAATTACAACGAAATTTTAAGAAAAATTCAAATAGAAAAATTATAATATATTTAAATGCCAATTCTAAGTAGTTAACTGTTGGTCCAGTGTTTCTATCGTTGTTGATTTCTGCGTAAGAGTATATAATTATGAAATTATATAGAAAATAAGTACATATTGATATTGTTACAGATCGAACGTAACTGATAGTCTGCTTCTAAAGTGCGATTTTAGAGCTCAATCGTTTTTTTTTATCAAAATGAAAGAGAACAAAGAGAAAATGTAAGTATTGTCGCTCAACTAAATACATTTCGTGATAAGTATTCGTACAAATATTTTATTTTTTTAGAAGATTACAATTTAAAAAAAAAAAAGAAATTTTAGACATGTTTGAAAGTGCTGTTATACTCAGTATTTTTACATCAGTTGGTATCATTCCAAGACCAGATAAATTGGAAATGGGGGAGGGAGAGCAGAGTTAGCAGGTGGCTGTTAACGGGCTCAAATTTTCTAAAAGTGTGTAAAATTAAACATCATAATACATTTTATACTATTATAACTACTGGGTTAAACCAAATACATTTTTTTTTGTATTAGAATAATATCATATTAATGTACATAAAAGTATTGAATATGGTAATCATAAATCAATAATCAGGAAAATACCATACCCCGGGCGCAAAATACCTTAAGTGGACGTCACACCCGCCGTCTAGTCGTCTCCGTTTTACGAATCAATATAGCCATATAGGTATAGCTAATTAGTGACCACCAGTTCCAATATTGTGTAATACCTATGCTAAATAATATTTATTTGGGTTTTACAATATTATAGAGTACAATATTTTAATTTCAAAGCAAATTAGGAGCATTTATAAATTTTAATAAACATACTCATAATTAGTAGTTACTTTGTGTTAGTAATATACGGCGGAGACAACACATGTGGCATGTGGGTACAACGTCGGCCTCTTTAAACCCGGCCTAGTTTCTCCGAAAGAAGTTTGAAGTTATAGTCGATAGACGTCGACGGTATCGAAAATCACCGACAAGACGTCCTCGTCCTAATATTCTGAGAACCGCTAATAGCACGACACCGGGATTATAGTGGCCCAAGTATGGCGGAAACATAAATATTAGTATATTTCACACCCCGACTACCGATTTTTGATTTATTGATGAAATCGTTTTCCACAAAACATCAGAATGCGCGAAGAATCACGGCTGGAACGTGTTTTATTGTGGTGGCGACCGATGGAGCGTAATAATATAGTGCGTGGGGGGACGGGACATGTGGACGTCGTCGTATTACGACAATATTGCACACGCCGGTTGCAGCTGCTGCTGCTGCCCTTCGTGAGCTAATAAAATGGCAAAATGCATGGCAGATGAACGTGTTGTTTTTGAGAGAAAAAAAACCTAACCGTGCGCGCGACCACAATATTATCACCACACATCGCCGCGGCGCAAGGATCAGCGCAGGACCCTTTCTAAACAGTCCTAAACACCGTTGCAGGTGTTTGAGCAGTGTCTGTAAGACGTCCAAGTCTATATTTACACACGTTCGCGTGTCGTTGACGATGGATGGTATACTTCCGATGCAAATGCATACGAGGTTAAGCCGTTTCGTATATTTTTATTTACGTCCACCGCCGGAGAAAAAATAATAAACGAACGAACGAACGAAGAAATAATAATAATAATAATAATGATTTCTCGAAAAACGAAAACAATTAATGCAAAGTACTCGGGTAACGTAATTATAATGTACCTACACACTATTATTACACAGGTATGTAAAAAACACGCACGCGTGACAATCGTGAATAATAACGAATCGCAATAAAATCCTACAACAATTATTCAGTTTTCCATTTTTGTTGTAATGCGACTTTTTAATAGTTTGTAAAAAACGGAACCACCATCTGAAAACATATTATTATTATTAAAACACATACGGGTGAATGTAAACACACACATAAATAGATATTTCCGGCGTTTAAATGAAAAGTCCAAACATATTAGTAATTACGCGTATTATTATAATATTGTTATTATTATTATTAGGAATGATTTATTAAGAGCCATACGTGTGCGTGCAACGCGCAGTGTACGAATAAAATACATTATACAAAATATAAAACTGCAGTATTTTTCATCGTAATAATATGTTATCGTACAAAAAAAAAATGAATAATATTTGTATAAACATTACACAATATTATTTTATTATAATATCTCAGTTCGATAAAATAAACTAATGCGTTTTTATTTTATATAATTACACAAAGATGATTAAGGGGTTATTCAAGGTAGGTAGGAAAAAAGAATTAAAAATAAATTCCGACGCTCGCTACTAATGTGTTCCTCTTCTTTCTATATACACCGTCACGAGGTAAACACAAAAAAAAATAACTCTCACGCATAGTAATAATAATAATAATAATGTCAGTATAATGGTCGAGAAATAACTCATTACAAGCGGTAGTCGAACGAAAAGGGTCGGATGAAAAGGTGACGCGCGGACGAGGAGATCGTGATTTACCGACCTGGAGAAGCGTCGGCGGCTGATGGGATAACGCAGATTTCGACCGTTTAGTATGTACAATGTTCAGTGTACACATAATAAAATACAGACGACGTTTCAAAATAATATATTATTCTCTTATCGTTTTCGAGTGTATAATATATTATCGTCTTCGTGCGACACACGATCTCGCACAAGAAGGGTTGTCGAGTTTGCTTGAGGATCTATATACAGGGTGATTCACTAAGTATGCTCACCCCCATTTTGTTTGTGTAAAATGAATCTACTCAGGTTTTTGTAATTTTTAAATATACTTAAGTCCATATTTTCAAGTTCTCGCCTCTTGAAATTTATTTTGCCACTTGAAAAGTGCCCAGTGAATAAACAAACTTTAGTTTTAAATAAAACCCACCTTAACCTTTCCATTATAAATTATGAAGCGGATTAATTAATTACTTATGGAAATCAAAACTCGAAAGAGTGATTAAAGATTGAATAAATTAAATTTAAACATTAAGAATAATATTATAATAGGTTAATCATAATTTGTAAAAATGGCCCAAGTATAGTAAATCCAATTTTTATAATACTTCAGATATTCTATATTTTTTTTAAACCATTTTTTAAGGATTATTATCCTTGGGTAGTACATACATTATAGTAACTAATTTCTGAAAAACTACTGGTTCAAATTTTGAATTAAATTTTCAAACATTTGTCCACCAAATAATTGTCAGGTTGTCACTTTAAAAAAAACATAGTTTGTACATAGAAACCTCAAGAATTTAAAAATATGGTCTTCAAGTATACTTGAAAATTCCAAAAAATCAGAATTTGAATAAATTCTTTGTTAAACGAAAAAATAAAAGGGTGAGCATGCTTGGTTATCATCCTGTATATAACTATAAAATGAACCTTTGGTTGGCAGCAGGTAAAAAACAAACGGTGTGGCGTTGGTAGATATTACTATATAAGTTGGTATATATAG